>NW_027311890.1:1437500-1482500 GCF_040954645.1 Diabrotica undecimpunctata | reverse complement strand
GAGGCGACCAAAAGGGAGGAGTCGAGAGGTGAATAGTGTATGTGTGTGTGTGTGACTGTGTGTGTGTCCGCTCGGCTCGCAGAGATAAAAATACGGCCGTGGCAAGAAGGCCCTGCCTGTCTTAAGAGGCGACCAATGGATAGGAGTCGAGAGGTGGAAAGTGTGTGCGTGTGCGTGTGTGCGTGTGTGTGTGTGCGTGTGTGTGTGAGTGTGTGTGTGTCCGTTCGGCTCGCAGAGATAAGAACACGGCCGTAGCAAAAAGTCCCTGAATGTCGTAAGAGGCGACTAATGGGTAGGAGTCGAGAGGTGGAGCGTGTATGTGTGTGTGTGTGTGCGAGTGTGTGTGTGTGTGTGTGTGTCTGTTCGGCTCGCAGAGATAAGAATACGTCCGTGGCAAGAAGGCCCTGCCTGTCGTAAGAGGCGACTAATGGGTAGGAGTCGAGAGGTGAAGCGTGTATGTGTGTGTGTGTGTGCGAGTGTGTGTGTGTGTGTGTGACTGTTCGGCTCGCAGAGATAAGAATACGTCCGTGGCATGAAGGCCCTGCCTGTCGTAAGAGCAGAATAATGGTTAGGAGTCGAGGGGTGAAGAGTGTATGTGTGTGTGTTTGTGTGCGTGTGTGCGTGCGTGTGTGAGTGTGTGTGTGAGTGTGTGTGTGTCAGTGTGTGTGTGTCCGGTCGGCTCGCAGAGATATGAACACGGCCGTGGCAAAAAGGCTCTGCCTGTCGTAAGAGGAGAATAATGGGTAGGAGTCGAGAGGTGAAGAGTGTATGTGTGTGTGTGTGCGCGCGTGTGTGTGTGTGTATGTGTATGTGTGTGTGTGTGCGTGTCTCTTCTGCTCGCAGAGGTACGAATACGGCCGTGGCAAGAAGGCCATGCCTGCTGTAAGGAGCAACTAATGGGTAGGAATCGAGAGTTGAAGAGTGTACCTGTGTGTAAGTGTGTGTGTGTGTGTGTGTGTGCGTGTGTGAGTGTATGTGTGTGTGTGTCCGTTCGGCTTGCAGAGATAAGAATACAGCCGTGGCAAGAAGGCCCTGCCTGTCGTTTAGAAGAGTTTAGGTGTGTGTGTGTGGTTGTGAGTGTGTGTGTGTGGTTGTGAGTGTGTGTGTGTGTGTGTCTGTATGGCTCGCAGAAGTTAAAACACGGCCGTGGCAAAAAGGCCCTGCCTGTCGTAAGAGACGACTAATGGGTAGGAGTCGAGAGGTGAAGAGTGTATGTGTGTGTGTGTGTGTGTGTGCGTGTGTGCGTGTGTGAGTGTGTGTGTGTGTCCATTGGCTCGCAGAGATAAGAATACGGCCGTGGCAAGAAGCCCTGCCTGTCGTAAGAGGCGACTAATGGGTAGGAGTCGAGAGGTGAAGAGTGTATGTGTGTGTCTGTGTGTGCGTGTGTGTGTGAGTGTGTGTGTGTGTGCGTGTGTGAGTGTGTGTGTATGTATGTGTGTCCGTTCGGCCTGCATAGGTAAGAATACAGCCGAGGCAAGAAGGCCCTGCCTGTCGTAAGGTGCGAGTAATAGGTAGGAGTCGAGAGGTGAAGAGTGTAGGTGTGTGTGTGTGTGTGAATGTGTATGTGTGTCTGTATGGCTCGCAAAGATAAGAACACGGCCGTGGCAAAAAGGCCCTGCCTGTCTTAAGAGACGACTAATGGGTAGGAGTCGAGAGGTGAAGAGTGTATGTGTGTGTGCGTCTGTGCGTGTGTGAGTGTGTGTGTGTGTGTCCGTTCGGCTCGCAGAGATAAGAATACGGCCGTGGCAAGAAGGCCCTATCTGTCGTAGGAGGCGACTAATGGGTAGGAGTCGAAAGGTGAAGAGTGTATGTGTGTGTGTGTGCGTGTGTGTGTGTGTGTGTGAGTGTGTGTGTGTGTGTGTGTGCGTGTGTGAGTGTGTGTGTATGTATGTGTGTCCGTTCGGCCTGCAGAGATAAGAATACAGCCGAGGCAAGAAGGCCCTGCCTGTCGTAAGGGGCGAGTAATAGGTAGGAGTCGAGAGGTGAAGAGTGTATGTGTGTGTGTGCGTGTGTGCGTGTGTGTGCTTGTGTGAGTGTGTGTGTGTGTCCGGTCGTCTCGCAGAGATAAGAACACGGCCGTGGCAACAAGGCCCTGCCTGTCGTAAGAGGCGACTAATGGGTACGAGTCGAGAGGTGAAGAGTGTATGTGTGTGTGCGTGTGTGCGTGTGTGTGGTGTGTGAGTGTGTGTGTGTATTTGTGTGTGTGAGTGTGTGTGTGTCCAGTAGGCTCGCAGAGATAAGAACACGGCCGTGGCAAGAAGGCCCTGCCTGTTGTCAGAGGCGACTAATGGGTAGGAGTCGAGTGCTGAAGAGTGTATATGTGTGTGTGTGCGTGTGTGCGTGTGTGTGCGTGTGTGAGTGTGTGTGTATGTTTGTGTGTCCGTTTGGATTGCAGAGATAAGAATACGGCCAAGGCAAGAAGACCCTGCCTTTTGTAAGGGGCGACTAATAGGTAGGAGACGAGAGGTGAAGAGTGTATGTGTGTATCCGTGTGTGCGTGTGTGTGTGCGTGTGTGAGTATGTGTGTGTGTCCGTTTGGCTTGCAGAGATAAGAATACGGCCGAGGCAAGAAGGCCCTGCCTCTTGTAAGGGGCGACTAATAGGTAGGAGTCGAGAGGTGAAGAGTGTATGTGTGCGTGCGTGTGTGCGTGTGTGTGTGAGTGTGTGTGTATGTGTATGTGTGTCCCTTTGGCTCGCAGAGATAAGAAATCAGCGGTTTCAAGAAGGCCATGCCTGTCGTAAGAGGTGACTAATGGGTAGGAGTCGAGAGGTGAAGAGCGTATGTGTGTGTGTGTGCGTGTGTGCGTGTGTGTGTGCGTGTGTGAGTGTGTGTGTGTCCGGTCGGCTCGCAGAGATAAGAACACGTCCGTGCCAAGAAGGCCCTGCCTGTCGTAAGCGGTGACTAATGGGTAGAAGTCGAGAGGTGAAGAGTGTATGTGTGTGTGTGTGCGTGTGTGCGTGTGTGTGCTTGTGTGAGTGTATGTGTGTCCGGTCGTCTCGCAGAGATAAGAAAACAGCCGTGGCAAGAAGGCCTTGCCAGTCTTAAGGGGCGACTAATGGGTAGGAGTCGAGAGGTGAAGAGTGTATGTGTGCGTGCGTGTGTGTGTGAATGTGTGTGTGTATGTGTGTGTATGTGTGTGTGTCCCTTCTGCTCGCAGAGATAAAAATACAGCCGTGACAAGAAGGCCATGCCTGTCGTAAGAGGCGACTAATGGGTAGGAGTCGAGAGGTGAAGATTGTGTGTGTGTGTGCGTGTGTGCGTGTGTGTGTGAGTATGTGTGTGTATATGTGTGTGTGTATACCTTTGGCTCGCAGAGATAAGAATACGTCCGTGGCAAGAAGGCCATGCTTGCTGTAAGGAGCGACTAATTGGTAGGAGTCGAGATGTGAAGCGTGTATGTGTGTGTGTGTGTGTGCAAGTGTGTGTGTGTGTCCGTTCGGCTCGCAGAGATAGAAATACGTCTGTGGCAAGAAGGCCCTGCCTGTCTTACGAGGCGACTAATGGATAGGAGTCGAGAGGTTTGGAGTGTGTGCGTGTGCGTGTGCGTGTGTGCGTGTATGCCTGTGAGCGTGTGTTTGTGTGTGCGTGTGTGTGTGTCCGTTCGGCTTGCAGAGATAAGAACACCGCCGTGGCAAGAAGGCCCTGCTTGTCGTAAGAGGCGACTAATGGGTAGGAGTCGAGAGGTGAAGAGTGTATGTGTGTGTGCGTGTGTGCGTGTGTGTGCGTGTGTGAGTGTGTGTGTGTATTTGTGTGTGTGAGTGTGTGTGTCCAGTCGGCTCGCAGAGATAAGAACACGGCTGTGGCAAGAAGGCCCTGCCTGTCGTAAGAGGCGTGTGCGTGTGTGTGCGTGTGTGTGCGTGTGTAAGTGTGTGTGTATGTGTGTGTGTCTGTTTGGCTTGCAGAGATAAGAATACGGCCGTGGCAAAAAGGCTCTGCCTGTCGAAAGAGGCGTATAATGGGTAGGAGTGGAGAGGTGAAGAATTTATGTGTGTGTGTGTGTGTGTGTGTGTGTGTGTGCATGTGTGTGTGCGTGTGTGAGTGTGGGTGTATGTATGTGTGTCCGTTCGGCTTGCAGTGATAAGAACACAGCCGAGGCAAGAAGTCCCTGCCTGTCGTAAGGGGCGAGTAATAGGTAAGAGTCGAGAGGTAAAGAGTTTAGGTGTGTGTGTGTGTGTGTGTGAGTGTGTGTGTGTGTGTCTGTATGGCTCGCAGAGATAAAAACACGGCCGTGGCAAAAAGGCCCTGCCTGTCTTAAGAGACGACTAATGGGTAGGAGTCGAGAGGTGAAGAGTGTATGTGTGTGTGCGTCTGTGCGTGTGTGAGTGTGTGTGTGTGTGTGTCCGTTCGGCTCGCAGAGATAAGAATACGGCCGTGGCAAGAAGGCCCTATCTGTCGTAGGAGGCGACTAATGGGTAGGAGTCGAAAGGTGAAGAGTGTATGTGTGTGTGTGTGCGTGTGTGTGTGTGTGTGTGAGTGTGTGTGTGTGTGTGTGTGTGTGTATGCGTGTGTGAGTGTGTGTGTATGTATGTGTGTCCGTTCGGCCTGCAGAGATAAAAATACAGCCGAGGCAAGAAGGCCCTGCCTGTCGTAAGGGGCGAGTAATAGGTAGGAGTCGAGAGGTGAAGAGTGTATGTGTGTGTGTGCGTGTGTGCGTGTGTGTGCTTGTGTGAGTGTGTGTGTGTATCCGGTCGTCTCGCAGAGATAAGAACACGGCCGTGGCAACAAGGCCCTGCCTTTCGTAAGAGGCGACTAATGGGTACGAGTCGAGAGGTGAAGAGTGTATGTGTGTGTGCGTGTGTGCGGGTGTGTGGTGTGTGAGTGTGTGTGTGTATTTGTGTGTGTGAGTGTGAGTGTGTCCAGTAGGCTCGCAGAGATAAGAACACGGCCGTGGCAAGAAGGCCCTGCCTGTTGTCAGAGGCGACTAATGGGTAGGAGTCGAGTGCTGAAGAGTGTATATGTGTGTGTGTGCGTGTGTGCGTGTGTGTGCGTGTGTGAGTGTGTGTGTATGTTTGTGTGTCCGTTTGGATTGCAGAGATAAGAATACGGCCAAGGCAAGAAGACCCTGCCTTTTGTAAGGGGCGACTAATAGGTAGGAGACGAGAGGTGAAGAGTGTATGTGTGTATCCGTGTGTGCGTGTGTGTGTGCGTGTGTGAGTATGTGTGTGTGTCCGTTTGGCTTGCAGAGATAAGAATACGGCCGAGGCAAGAAGGCCCTGCCTCTTGTAAGGGGCGACTAATAGGTAGGAGTCGAGAGGTGAAGAGTGTATGTGTGCGTGCGTGTGTGCGTGTGTGTGTGAGTGTGTGTGTATGTGTATGTGTGTCCCTTTGGCTCGCAGAGATAAGAAATCAGCGGTTTCAAGAAGACCATGCCTGTCGTAAGAGGTGACTAATGGGTAGGAGTCGAGAGGTGAAGAGTGTATGTGTGTGTGTGTGCGTGTGTGCGTGTGTGTGTGCGTGTGTGAGTGTGTGTGTGTCCGGTCGGCTCGCAGAGATAAGAACACGTCCGTGCCAAGAAGGCCCTGCCTGTCGTAAGCGGTGACTAATGGGTAGACGTCGAGAGGTGAAGAGTGTATGTGTGTGTGTGTGCGTGTGTGTGCTTGTGTGAGTGTATGTGTGTCCGGTCGTCTCGCAGAGATAAGAAAACAGCCGTGGCAAGAAGGCCTTGCCAGTCTTAAGGGGCGACTAATGGGTAGGAGTCGAGAGGTGAAGAGTGTATCTGTGCGTGCGTGTGTGTGTGAATGTGTGTGTGTATGTGTGTGTATGTGTGTGTGTCCCTTCTGCTCGCAGAGATAAAAATACAGCCGTGACAAGAAGGCCATGCCTGTCGTAAGAGGCGACTAATGGGTAGGAGTCGAGAGGTGAAGATTGTGTGTGTGTGTGCGTGTGTGCGTGTGTGTGTGAGTATGTGTGTGTATATGTGTGTGTGTATACCTTTGGCTCGCAGAGATAAGAATACGTCCGTGGCAAGAAGGCCATGCTTGCTGTAAGGAGCGACTAATTGGTAGGAGTCGAGATGTGAAGCGTGTATGTGTGTGTGTGTGTGTGTGTGCAAGTGTGTGTGTGTGTCCGTTCGGCTCGCAGAGATAGAAATACGTCTGTGGCAAGAAGGCCCTGCCTGTCTTACGAGGCGACTAATGGATAGGAGTCGAGAGGTTTGGAGTGTGTGCGTGTGCGTGTGCGTGTGTGCGTGTATGCCTGTGAGCGTGTGTTTGTGTGTGCGTGTGTGTGTGTCCGTTCGGCTTGCAGAGATAAGAACACCGCCGTGGCAAGAAGGCCCTGCTTGTCGTAAGAGGCGACTAATGGGTAGGAGTCGAGAGGTGAAGAGTGTATGTGTGTGTGAGTGTGCGTGTGTGCGTGTGTGTGCGTGTGTGAGTGTGTGTGTGTATTTGTGTGTGTGAGTGTGTGTGTCCAGTCGGCTCGCAGAGATAAGAACACGGCTGTGGCAAGAAGGCCCTGCCTGTCGTAAGAGGCGTGTGCGTGTGTGTGCGTGAGTGTGCGTGTGTAAGTGTGTGTGTATGTGTGTGTGTCTGTTTGGCTTGCAGAGATAAGAATACGGCCGAGGCAAGAAGGCCCTGCCTCTTGTATGGGGCGACTAATAGGTAGAAGTCGAGAGGTGAATAGTGTATGTGTGTGTGCGTGTGTGGGTGTGTGTGTGTTTGTGCGTGTGTAAGTGTGTGTGTATGTATGTGTGTGTCCATTCGGCTCGCAGAGATTAGAATACGGCCGAGGCAAGAAGGCCATGCCTGTCGTAAGAGGCGACTAATGGGTAGGAGTCGAGAGGTGAAGAGTGTATTTGTGTGTGTGTGTGTGCGTGTGTGTGCGTGTGTGCGTGCGTGTGTGTGTGAGTGTGTGTGTGTCCGTTCGGCTTGCAGAGATAAGCTTATGGCCGAGGCAAGAAGGCCCTGCCTGTCGTAAGTGGCGACTAATTGGTAGGAGTCGAGAGGTGAAGAGTGTATGTGTGTGTGTGTGCGTGTGTGAGTGTGTGTGTGTCCGGTCGGCTCGCAGAGATAAGAACACGTCCGTGCCAAGAAAGCCCTGCCTGTCGTAAGAGGCGACTAATGGGTAGGAGTCGAGAGGTGAAGAGTGTATGTGTGTGTGCGTGTGTGTGTGTGAGTGTATGTGTGTGTGCGTGTGTGTTCGTGTGTGTGTGTGTGTGTGTGAGTGTGTGTGTGTGTATGTTTGTGTGTGTGTCCCTTCGGCACGCAGAGATAAGAAAAAAGCGGTGGCAAGAAGGACATGCCTGTCGTAAGGGGCGACTAATGGGTAGGAGTCGAGAGGTGAAGAGTGTATGTGTGCGTGCGTGTGTGCGTGTGTGTGTCAGTGTGTTTGTATGTGTATGTGTGTCCCTTCGGCTCGCAGAGATAAGAAATCAGCGGTTTCAAGAAGGCCATGCCTGTCGTAAGAGGTGACTAATGGGTAGGAGTCGAGAGGTGAAAAGTGTATGTGTGTGTGTGTGTGTATGTGTGTGTGTCCGTTAGGCTTGCAGAGATAAGAACACGGCCGAGGAAAGAAGGCCCTGCCTGACGTAAGAGGCGACTAATGGGTAGGAGTCGAGAGGTAAAGAGTGTATGTGTGTGTGTGTGTATGTGTGTGCGTGTGTGTTTGCGTGTGTGAGTGTGTGTGTGTATGTGTGTGTGTCCGTTAGGCTTGCAGAGATAAGAACACGGCCGTGGCAAGAAGGCCCTGCCTGTTGTCAGAGGCGACTAATGGGTAGGAGTCGAGTGCTGAAGAGTGTATATGTGTGTGTGTGCGTGTGTGCGTGTGTGTGCGTGTGTGAGTGTGTGTGTATGTTTGTGTGTCCGTTTGGATTGCAGAGATAAGAATACGGCCAAGGCAAGAAGACCCTGCCTTTTGTAAGGGGCGACTAATAGGTAGGAGACGAGAGGTGAAGAGTGTATGTGTGTATCCGTGTGTGCGTGTGTGTGTGCGTGTGTGAGTATGTGTGTGTGTCCGTTTGGCTTGCAGAGATAAGAATACGGCCGAGGCAAGAAGGCCCTGCCTCTTGTAAGGGGCGACTAATAGGTAGGAGTCGAGAGGTGAAGAGTGTATGTGTGCGTGCGTGTGTGCGTGTGTGTGTGAGTGTGTGTGTATGTGTATGTGTGTCCCTTTGGCTCGCAGAGATAAGAAATCAGCGGTTTCAAGAAGGCCATGCCTGTCGTAAGAGGTGACTAATGGGTAGGAGTCGAGAGGTGAAGAGCGTATGTGTGTGTGTGTGTGCGTGTGTGCGTGTGTGTGTGCGTGTGTGAGTGTGTGTGTGTCCGGTCGGCTCGCAGAGATAAGAACACGTCCGTGCCAAGAAGGCCCTGCCTGTCGTAAGCGGTGACTAATGGGTAGAAGTCGAGAGGTGAAGAGTGTATGTGTGTGTGTGTGCGTGTGTGCGTGTGTGTGCTTGTGTGAGTGTATGTGTGTCCGGTCGTCTCGCAGAGATAAGAAAACAGCCGTGGCAAGAAGGCCTTGCCAGTCTTAAGGGGCGACTAATGGGTAGGAGTCGAGAGGTGAAGAGTGTATGTGTGCGTGCGTGTGTGTGTGAATGTGTGTGTGTATGTGTGTGTATGTGTGTGTGTCCCTTCTGCTCGCAGAGATAAAAATACAGCCGTGACAAGAAGGCCATGCCTGTCGTAAGAGGCGACTAATGGGTAGGAGTCGAGAGGTGAAGATTGTGTGTGTGTGTGCGTGTGTGCGTGTGTGTGTGAGTATGTGTGTGTATATGTGTGTGTGTATACCTTTGGCTCGCAGAGATAAGAATACGTCCGTGGCAAGAAGGCCATGCTTGCTGTAAGGAGCGACTAATTGGTAGGAGTCGAGATGTGAAGCGTGTATGTGTGTGTGTGTGTGCAAGTGTGTGTGTGTGTCCGTTCGGCTCGCAGAGATAGAAATACGTCTGTGGCAAGAAGGCCCTGCCTGTCTTACGAGGCGACTAATGGATAGGAGTCGAGAGGTTTGGAGTGTGTGCGTGTGCGTGTGCGTGTGTGCGTGTATGCCTGTGAGCGTGTGTTTGTGTGTGCGTGTGTGTGTGTCCGTTCGGCTTGCAGAGATAAGAACACCGCCGTGGCAAGAAGGCCCTGCTTGTCGTAAGAGGCGACTAATGGGTAGGAGTCGAGAGGTGAAGAGTGTATGTGTGTGTGCGTGTGTGCGTGTGTGTGCGTGTGTGAGTGTGTGTGTGTATTTGTGTGTGTGAGTGTGTGTGTCCAGTCGGCTCGCAGAGATAAGAACACGGCTGTGGCAAGAAGGCCCTGCCTGTCGTAAGAGGCGTGTGCGTGTGTGTGCGTGTGTGTGCGTGTGTAAGTGTGTGTGTATGTGTGTGTGTCTGTTTGGCTTGCAGAGATAAGAATACGGCCGTGGCAAAAAGGCTCTGCCTGTCGAAAGAGGCGTATAATGGGTAGGAGTGGAGAGGTGAAGAATTTATGTGTGTGTGTGTGTGTGTGTGTGTGTGTGTGCGTGTGTGTGTGTGTGTGTGAGTGTGTGTGTGTGTGTGTGTGCGTGTGTGAGTGTGTGTGTATGTATGTGTGTCCGTTCGGCCTGCAGAGATAAGAATACAGCCGAGGCAAGAAGGCCCTGCCTGTCGTAAGGGGCGAGTAATAGGTAGGAGTCGAGAGGTGAAGAGTGTATGTGTGTGTGTGCGTGTGTGCGTGTGTGTGCTTGTGTGAGTGTGTGTGTGTGTCCGGTCGTCTCGCAGAGATAAGAACACGGCCGTGGCAACAAGGCCCTGCCTGTCGTAAGAGGCGACTAATGGGTACGAGTCGAGAGGTGAAGAGTGTATGTGTGTGTGCGTGTGTGCGTGTGTGTGGTGTGTGAGTGTGTGTGTGTATTTGTGTGTGTGAGTGTGTGTGTGTCCAGTAGGCTCGCAGAGATAAGAACACGGCCGTGGCAAGAAGGCCCTGCCTGTTGTCAGAGGCGACTAATGGGTAGGAGTCGAGTGCTGAAGAGTGTATATGTGTGTGTGTGCGTGTGTGCGTGTGTGTGCGTGTGTGAGTGTGTGTGTATGTTTGTGTGTCCGTTTGGATTGCAGAGATAAGAATACGGCCAAGGCAAGAAGACCCTGCCTTTTGTAAGGGGCGACTAATAGGTAGGAGACGAGAGGTGAAGAGTGTATGTGTGTATCCGTGTGTGCGTGTGTGTGTGCGTGTGTGAGTATGTGTGTGTGTCCGTTTGGCTTGCAGAGATAAGAATACGGCCGAGGCAAGAAGGCCCTGCCTCTTGTAAGGGGCGACTAATAGGTAGGAGTCGAGAGGTGAAGAGTGTATGTGTGCGTGCGTGTGTGCGTGTGTGTGTGAGTGTGTGTGTATGTGTATGTGTGTCCCTTTGGCTCGCAGAGATAAGAAATCAGCGGTTTCAAGAAGGCCATGCCTGTCGTAAGAGGTGACTAATGGGTAGGAGTCGAGAGGTGAAGAGCGTATGTGTGTGTGTGTGCGTGTGTGCGTGTGTGTGTGCGTGTGTGAGTGTGTGTGTGTCCGGTCGGCTCGCAGAGATAAGAACACGTCCGTGCCAAGAAGGCCCTGCCTGTCGTAAGCGGTGACTAATGGGTAGAAGTCGAGAGGTGAAGAGTGTATGTGTGTGTGTGTGCGTGTGTGCGTGTGTGTGCTTGTGTGAGTGTATGTGTGTCCGGTCGTCTCGCAGAGATAAGAAAACAGCCGTGGCAAGAAGGCCTTGCCAGTCTTAAGGGGCGACTAATGGGTAGGAGTCGAGAGGTGAAGAGTGTATGTGTGCGTGCGTGTGTGTGTGAATGTGTGTGTGTATGTGTGTGTATGTGTGTGTGTCCCTTCTGCTCGCAGAGATAAAAATACAGCCGTGACAAGAAGGCCATGCCTGTCGTAAGAGGCGACTAATGGGTAGGAGTCGAGAGGTGAAGATTGTGTGTGTGTGTGCGTGTGTGCGTGTGTGTGTGAGTATGTGTGTGTATATGTGTGTGTGTATACCTTTGGCTCGCAGAGATAAGAATACGTCCGTGGCAAGAAGGCCATGCTTGCTGTAAGGAGCGACTAATTGGTAGGAGTCGAGATGTGAAGCGTGTATGTGTGTGTGTGTGTGTGCAAGTGTGTGTGTGTGTCCGTTCGGCTCGCAGAGATAGAAATACGTCTGTGGCAAGAAGGCCCTGCCTGTCTTACGAGGCGACTAATGGATAGGAGTCGAGAGGTTTGGAGTGTGTGCGTGTGCGTGTGCGTGTGTGCGTGTATGCCTGTGAGCGTGTGTTTGTGTGTGCGTGTGTGTGTGTCCGTTCGGCTTGCAGAGATAAGAACACCGCCGTGGCAAGAAGGCCCTGCTTGTCGTAAGAGGCGACTAATGGGTAGGAGTCGAGAGGTGAAGAGTGTATGTGTGTGTGCGTGTGTGCGTGTGTGTGCGTGTGTGAGTGTGTGTGTGTATTTGTGTGTGTGAGTGTGTGTGTCCAGTCGGCTCGCAGAGATAAGAACACGGCTGTGGCAAGAAGGCCCTGCCTGTCGTAAGAGGCGTGTGCGTGTGTGTGCGTGTGTGTGCGTGTGTAAGTGTGTGTGTATGTGTGTGTGTCTGTTTGGCTTGCAGAGATAAGAATACGGCCGTGGCAAAAAGGCTCTGCCTGTCGAAAGAGGCGTATAATGGGTAGGAGTGGAGAGGTGAAGAATTTATGTGTGTGTGTGTGTGTGTGTGTGTGTGTGTGTGCATGTGTGTGTGCGTGTGTGAGTGTGGGTGTATGTATGTGTGTCCGTTCGGCTTGCAGTGATAAGAACACAGCCGAGGCAAGAAGTCCCTGCCTGTCGTAAGGGGCGAGTAATAGGTAAGAGTCGAGAGGTAAAGAGTTTAGGTGTGTGTGTGTGTGTGTGAGTGTGTGTGTGTGTGTCTGTATGGCTCGCAGAGATAAAAACACGGCCGTGGCAAAAAGGCCCTGCCTGTCTTAAGAGACGACTAATGGGTAGGAGTCGAGAGGTGAAGAGTGTATGTGTGTGTGCGTCTGTGCGTGTGTGAGTGTGTGTGTGTGTGTGTCCGTTCGGCTCGCAGAGATAAGAATACGGCCGTGGCAAGAAGGCCCTATCTGTCGTAGGAGGCGACTAATGGGTAGGAGTCGAAAGGTGAAGAGTGTATGTGTGTGTGTGTGCGTGTGTGTGTGTGTGTGTGAGTGTGTGTGTGTGTGTGTGTGTGTATGCGTGTGTGAGTGTGTGTGTATGTATGTGTGTCCGTTCGGCCTGCAGAGATAAAAATACAGCCGAGGCAAGAAGGCCCTGCCTGTCGTAAGGGGCGAGTAATAGGTAGGAGTCGAGAGGTGAAGAGTGTATGTGTGTGTGTGCGTGTGTGCGTGTGTGTGCTTGTGTGAGTGTGTGTGTGTGTCCGGTCGTCTCGCAGAGATAAGAACACGGCCGTGGCAACAAGGCCCTGCCTTTCGTAAGAGGCGACTAATGGGTACGAGTCGAGAGGTGAAGAGTGTATGTGTGTGTGCGTGTGTGCGGGTGTGTGGTGTGTGAGTGTGTGTGTGTATTTGTGTGTGTGAGTGTGAGTGTGTCCAGTAGGCTCGCAGAGATAAGAACACGGCCGTGGCAAGAAGGCCCTGCCTGTTGTCAGAGGCGACTAATGGGTAGGAGTCGAGTGCTGAAGAGTGTATATGTGTGTGTGTGCGTGTGTGCGTGTGTGTGCGTGTGTGAGTGTGTGTGTATGTTTGTGTGTCCGTTTGGATTGCAGAGATAAGAATACGGCCAAGGCAAGAAGACCCTGCCTTTTGTAAGGGGCGACTAATAGGTAGGAGACGAGAGGTGAAGAGTGTATGTGTGTATCCGTGTGTGCGTGTGTGTGTGCGTGTGTGAGTATGTGTGTGTGTCCGTTTGGCTTGCAGAGATAAGAATACGGCCGAGGCAAGAAGGCCCTGCCTCTTGTAAGGGGCGACTAATAGGTAGGAGTCGAGAGGTGAAGAGTGTATGTGTGCGTGCGTGTGTGCGTGTGTGTGTGAGTGTGTGTGTATGTGTATGTGTGTCCCTTTGGCTCGCAGAGATAAGAAATCAGCGGTTTCAAGAAGACCATGCCTGTCGTAAGAGGTGACTAATGGGTAGGAGTCGAGAGGTGAAGAGTGTATGTGTGTGTGTGTGCGTGTGTGCGTGTGTGTGTGCGTGTGTGAGTGTGTGTGTGTCCGGTCGGCTCGCAGAGATAAGAACACGTCCGTGCCAAGAAGGCCCTGCCTGTCGTAAGCGGTGACTAATGGGTAGACGTCGAGAGGTGAAGAGTGTATGTGTGTGTGTGTGCGTGTGTGTGCTTGTGTGAGTGTATGTGTGTCCGGTCGTCTCGCAGAGATAAGAAAACAGCCGTGGCAAGAAGGCCTTGCCAGTCTTAAGGGGCGACTAATGGGTAGGAGTCGAGAGGTGAAGAGTGTATCTGTGCGTGCGTGTGTGTGTGAATGTGTGTGTGTATGTGTGTGTATGTGTGTGTGTCCCTTCTGCTCGCAGAGATAAAAATACAGCCGTGACAAGAAGGCCATGCCTGTCGTAAGAGGCGACTAATGGGTAGGAGTCGAGAGGTGAAGATTGTGTGTGTGTGTGCGTGTGTGCGTGTGTGTGTGAGTATGTGTGTGTATATGTGTGTGTGTATACCTTTGGCTCGCAGAGATAAGAATACGTCCGTGGCAAGAAGGCCATGCTTGCTGTAAGGAGCGACTAATTGGTAGGAGTCGAGATGTGAAGCGTGTATGTGTGTGTGTGTGTGTGTGTGCAAGTGTGTGTGTGTGTCCGTTCGGCTCGCAGAGATAGAAATACGTCTGTGGCAAGAAGGCCCTGCCTGTCTTACGAGGCGACTAATGGATAGGAGTCGAGAGGTTTGGAGTGTGTGCGTGTGCGTGTGCGTGTGTGCGTGTATGCCTGTGAGCGTGTGTTTGTGTGTGCGTGTGTGTGTGTCCGTTCGGCTTGCAGAGATAAGAACACCGCCGTGGCAAGAAGGCCCTGCTTGTCGTAAGAGGCGACTAATGGGTAGGAGTCGAGAGGTGAAGAGTGTATGTGTGTGTGAGTGTGCGTGTGTGCGTGTGTGTGCGTGTGTGAGTGTGTGTGTGTATTTGTGTGTGTGAGTGTGTGTGTCCAGTCGGCTCGCAGAGATAAGAACACGGCTGTGGCAAGAAGGCCCTGCCTGTCGTAAGAGGCGTGTGCGTGTGTGTGCGTGAGTGTGCGTGTGTAAGTGTGTGTGTATGTGTGTGTGTCTGTTTGGCTTGCAGAGATAAGAATACGGCCGAGGCAAGAAGGCCCTGCCTCTTGTATGGGGCGACTAATAGGTAGAAGTCGAGAGGTGAATAGTGTATGTGTGTGTGCGTGTGTGGGTGTGTGTGTGTTTGTGCGTGTGTAAGTGTGTGTGTATGTATGTGTGTGTCCATTCGGCTCGCAGAGATTAGAATACGGCCGAGGCAAGAAGGCCATGCCTGTCGTAAGAGGCGACTAATGGGTAGGAGTCGAGAGGTGAAGAGTGTATTTGTGTGTGTGTGTGTGCGTGTGTGTGCGTGTGTGCGTGCGTGTGTGTGTGAGTGTGTGTGTGTCCGTTCGGCTTGCAGAGATAAGCTTATGGCCGAGGCAAGAAGGCCCTGCCTGTCGTAAGTGGCGACTAATTGGTAGGAGTCGAGAGGTGAAGAGTGTATGTGTGTGTGTGTGCGTGTGTGAGTGTGTGTGTGTCCGGTCGGCTCGCAGAGATAAGAACACGTCCGTGCCAAGAAAGCCCTGCCTGTCGTAAGAGGCGACTAATGGGTAGGAGTCGAGAGGTGAAGAGTGTATGTGTGTGTGCGTGTGTGTGTGTGAGTGTATGTGTGTGTGCGTGTGTGTTCGTGTGTGTGTGTGTGTGTGAGTGTGTGTGTGTATGTTTGTGTGTGTGTCCCTTCGGCACGCAGAGATAAGAAAAAAGCGGTGGCAAGAAGGACATGCCTGTCGTAAGGGGCGACTAATGGGTAGGAGTCGAGAGGTGAAGAGTGTATGTGTGCGTGCGTGTGTGCGTGTGTGTGTCAGTGTGTTTGTATGTGTATGTGTGTCCCTTCGGCTCGCAGAGATAAGAAATCAGCGGTTTCAAGAAGGCCATGCCTGTCGTAAGAGGTGACTAATGGGTAGGAGTCGAGAGGTGAAAAGTGTATGTGTGTGTGTGTGTGTATGTGTGTGTGTCCGTTAGGCTTGCAGAGATAAGAACACGGCCGAGGAAAGAAGGCCCTGCCTGACGTAAGAGGCGACTAATGGGTAGGAGTCGAGAGGTAAAGAGTGTATGTGTGTGTGTGTGTATGTGTGTGCGTGTGTGTTTGCGTGTGTGAGTGTGTGTGTGTATGTGTGTGTGTCCGTTAGGCTTGCAGAGATAAGAACACGGCCGAGGAAAGAAGGCCCTGCCTGACGTAAGAGGCGACTAATGGGTAGGAGTCGAGAGGTGAAGAGTGTATGTGTGTGTGTGTGTATGTGTGTGTCAGTTAGGCTTGCAGAGATAAGAATACGGCCGAGGCAAGAAGGCCCTGCCTCTTGTAAGGGGCGACTAATAGGTAGGAGTCGAGGGGTGAAGAGTGTATGTGTGTGTGCGTGTGTGTGTGCGTGTGTGAGTATGTGTGTGTGTCCGTTCGGCTTGCAGAGATAAGAACACGGCCGAGGAAAGAAGGCCCTGCCTGACGTAAGAGGCGACTAATGGGTAGGAGTCGAGAGGTGAAGAGTGTATGTGTGTGTGTGTGTGTATATGTGTGCGTGTGTGTTTGCGTGTGTGAGTGTGTGTGTGTATGTGTGTGTGTCCGTTAGGCTTGCAGAGATAAGAATACGGCCAAGGCAAGAAGGCCCTGCCTCTTGTAAGGGGCGACTAATAGGTAGGAATCAAGAGGTGAAGAGTGTATGTGTGTGTGCGTGTGTGCGTGTGTGTGTGTGGGTGTATGTGTGTGTGCGTGTGTGCGTGCGTGTGTGTGTGTCTGTGAGTGTGTGTGTGTATGTGTGTCCCTTCGGCTCGCAGAGAAAAAAAAACAGCGGTGGCAAGAATGCCATGCCTGTCGTAAGAGGTGACTAATGGGTAGGAGTCGAGAGGTGAAGAGTGTATGTGTGTGTGCGTGTGTGTGTGTTTGTGCGTATGTGAGTGTGTGTGTATGGGTATGTGTGTCCGTTCGGCTTGCAGAGATAAGAATACGGCCGTGACAAGAAGGCCATGCTTGTCGTAATTAGCGGCTAATGGGTAGGAGTCGAGAGGTGAAGAGTGTATGTGTGTGTGTGCGTGTGTAATTGCGTGTGTGAGTGTGTGTGTATGTGTGTGTGTCCGTTAGGCTTGCAAAGATAAAATACGGCCAAGGCAAGAAGGCCCTGCCTCTTGTAAGGGGCGACTAATGTGTAGGAATCGAGAGGTGAAGAGTGTATGTGTGTGTGCGTGTGTGCGTGTGTGTGTGTGTGAGTGTATGTGTGTAAGTGTATGTGTGTGTGTGCGTGTGTGCGTGCGTGTGTGTGTCTGTGAGTGTGTGTGTGTGTGTATGTGTGTCCCTTCGGCTCGCAGAGAAAAGAAAACAGCGGTGGCAAGAATGCCATGCCTGTCGTAAGAGGTGACTAATGGGTAGGAGTCGAGAGGTGAAGAGTGTATGTGTGTGTGCGTGTGTGTGTGTTTGTGCGTTTGTAAGTGTGTGTGTATGTATGTAAGTGTCCGTTCGGCTCGCAGAGATTAGAATACGGTCGAGGCAAGAAGGACATGCCTGTCGTAAAAGGCGACTAATAGGTAGGAGTCGAGAGGTGAAGAGTGTATTTGTGTGTGTGTGTGTGAGTGTGTGTATCCGTTCGGCTTGCAGAGATAAGAATACGGCCGGGGCAAGAAGGCCCTGCCTCTCGTAAGAGGCGACCAAAAGGGAGGAGTCGAGAGGTGAATAGTGTATGTGTGTGTGTGACTGTGTGTGTGTCCGCTCGGCTCGCAGAGATAAAAATACGGCCGTGGCAAGAAGGCCCTGCCTGTCTTAAGAGGCGACCAATGGATAGGAGTCGAGAGGTGGAAAGTGTGTGCGTGTGCGTGTGTGCGTGTGTGTGTGCGTGTGTGTGTGAGTGTGTGTGTGTCCGTTCGGCTCGCAGAGATAAGAACACGGCCGTAGCAAAAAGTCCCTGAATGTCGTAAGAGGCGACTAATGGGTAGGAGTCGAGAGGTGGAGCGTGTATGTGTGTGTGTGTGTGTGCGAGTGTGTGTGTGTGTGTGTGTGTGTGTCTGTTCGGCTCGCAGAGATAAGAATACGTCCGTGGCAAGAAGGCCCTGCCTGTCGTAAGAGCAGAATAATGGGTAGGAGTCGAGGGGTGAAGAGTGTATGTGTGTGTGTTTGTGTGCGTGTGTGCGTGCGTGTGTGAGTGTGTGTGTGAGTGTGTGTGTGTCAGTGTGTGTGTGTCCGGTCGGCTCGCAGAGATATGAACACGGCCGTGGCAAAAAGGCTCTGCCTGTCGTAAGAGGAGAATAATGGGTAGGAGTCGAGAGGTGAAGAGTGTATGTGTGTGTGTGCGCGCGTGTGTGTGTGTGTGTATGTGTATGTGTGTGTGTGTGTGTGTGCGTGTCTCTTCTGCTCGCAGAGGTACGAATACGGCCGTGGCAAGAAGGCCATGCCTGCTGTAAGGAGCAACTAATGGGTAGGAATCGAGAGTTGAAGAGTGTACCTGTGTGTGAGTGTGTGTGTGTGTGTGCGTGTGTGAGTGTATGTGTGTGTGTGTCCGTTCGGCTTGCAGAGATAAGAATACAGCCGTGGCAAGAAGGCCCTGCCTGTCGTTTATAAGAGTTTAGGTGTGTGTGTGTGGTTGTGAGTGTGTGTGTGTGGTTGTGAGTGTGTGTGTGTGTGTGTGTCTGTATGGCTCGCAGAAGTAAAAACACGGCCGTGGCAAAAAGGCCCTGCCTGTCGTAAGAGACGACTAATGGGTAGGAGTCGAGAGGTGAAGATTGTGTGTGTGTGTGCGTGTGTGCGTGTGTGTGTGAGTATGTGTGTGTGTATGTGTGTGTGTATACCTTTGGCTCGCAGAGATAAGAATACGTCCGTGGCAAGAAGGCCATGCTTGCTGTAAGGAGCGACTAATTGGTAGGAGTCGAGAGGTGAAGCGTGTATGTGTGTGTGTGTGTGTGTGTGTGTGCAAGTGTGTGTGTGTGTCCGTTCGGCTCGCAGAGATAGAAATACCTCTGTGGCAATAAGGCCCTGCCTGTCTTAAGAGGCGACTAATGGATAGGAGTCGAGAGGTTTGGAGTGTGTGCGTGTGCGTGTGCGTGTGTGCGTGTATGCCTGTGAGCGTGTGTTTGTGTGTGCGTGTGTGTGTGTGTCCGTTCGGCTTGCAGAGATAAGAACACCGCCGTGGCAAGAAGGCCCTGCTTGTCGTAAGAGGCGACTAATGGGTAGGAGTCGAGAGGTGAAGAATGTATGTGTGTGTGAGTGTGCGTGTGTGCGTGTGTGTGCGTGTGTGAGTGTGTGTGTGTATTTGTGTGTGTGAGTGTGTGTGTCCAGTCGGCTCGCAGAGATAAGAACACGGCCGTGGCAAGAGGGCCCTGCCTGTCGTAAGAGGCGACTAATGGGTAGGAGTCGAGAGGTGAAGAGTGTATGTGTGTGTGCGTGTGTGTGTGTTTGTGCGTTTGTAAGTGTGTGTGTGTATTTGTGTGTGTGAGTGTGTGTGTGTCCAGTAGGCTCGCAGAGATAAGAACACGGCCGTGGCAAGAAGGCCCTGCCTGTCGTAAGAGGCGACTTATGGGTAGGAGTCGAGTGGTGAAGAGTGTATATGTGTGTGTGTGCGTGTGTGCGTGTGTGTGCGTGTGTAAGTGTGTGTGTATGTGTGTGTCTGTTTGGCTTGCAGAGATAAGAATACGGCCAAGGCAAGAAGGCCCTGCCTCTTGTATGGGGCGACTAATAGGTAGGAGTCGAGAGGTGAATAGTGTATGTGTGTGTGCGTGTGTGGGTGTGTGTGTGTTTGTGCGTGTGTAAGTGTGTGTGTATGTATGTGTGTGTCCATTCGGCTCGCAGAGATTAGAATACGGCCGAGGCAAGAAGGCCATGCCTGTCGTAAGAGGCGACTAATGGGTAGGAGTCGAGAGGTGAAGAGTGTATTTGTTTGTGTGTGTGTGTGCGTGTGTGTGCGTGTGTGCGTGCGTGTGTGTGTGAGTGTGTGTGTGTCCGTTCGGCTTGCAGAGATAAGCTTATGGCCGAGGCAAGAAGGCCCTGCCTGTCGTAAGTGGCGACTAATTGGTAGGAGTCGAGAGGTGAAGAGTGTATGTGTGTGTGTGTGCGTGTGTGAGTGTGTGTGTGTCCGGTCGGCTCGCAGAGATAAAAACACGTCCGTGCCAAGAAAGCCCTGCCTGTCGTAAGCGGTGACTAATGGGTAGAAGTCGAGAGGTGAAGAGTGTATGTGTGTGTGTGTGTGCGTCTGCGTGTGTGCGTGTGTGTGCTTGTGTGAGTGTGTGTGTGTGTGTGTCCGGTCGTCTCGCAGAGATAAGAACAGGGCCGTGGCAAAAAGGCCCTGCCTGTCGTAAGAGGCGACTAATGGGTAGGAGTCGAGAGGTGAAGAGTGTATGTGTGTGTGCGTGTGTGTGTGTTTGTGCGTTTGTAAGTGTGTGTGTGTATTTGTGTGTGTGAGTGTGTGTGTGTCCAGTAGGCTAGCAGAGATAAGAACACGGCCGTGGCAAGAAGGCCCTGCCTGTCGTAAGAGGCGACTTATGGGTAGGAGTCGAGTGGTGAAGAGTGTATATGTGTGTGTGTGCGTGTGTGCGTGTGTGTGCGTGTGTTAGTGTGTGTGTATGTTTGTGTGTCCGTTTGGATTGCAGAGATAAGAATACGGCCAAGGCAAGAAGACCCTGCCTTTTGTAAGGGGCGACTAATAGGTAGGAGACGAGAGGTGAAGAGTGTATGTGTGTATGCGTGTGTGCGTGTGTGTGTGCGTGTGTGAGTATGTGTGTGTGTCCGTTTGGCTTGCAGAGATAAGAATAGGGTCGAGGCAAGAAGGCCCTGCCTCTTGTAAGGGGCGACTAATAGGTAGGAGTCGAGAGGTGAAGAGTGTAGGTGTGTGTGCGTGTGTGTGTGTGAGTGTATGTGTGTGTGCGTGTGTGTTCGTGTGTGTGTGTGTGTGTGTGTGAGTGTGTGTGTGTGTATGTTTGTGTGTGTCCCTTCGGCTCGCAGAGATAAGAAAACAGCGGTGGCAAGAAGGACATGCCTGTCGTAAGGGGCGACTAATGGGTAGGAGTCGAGAGGTGAAGAGTGTATGTGTGCGTGCGTGTGTGCGTGTGTGTGTCAGTGTGTTTGTATGTGTATGTGTGTCCCTTCGGCTCGCAGAGATAAGAAATCAGCGGTTTCAAGAAGGCCATGCCTCTCGTAAGAGGTGACTAATGGGTAGGAGTCGAGAGGTGAAAAGTGTATGTGTGTGTGTGTGTGAGTGTGTTTGTATGTGTGTGTCCCTTCGGCTCGCAGAGATAAGAAAACAGCGGTGGCAAGAAGGCCATGCCTGTCGTAATGGGCGACTAATGGGTAGGAGTCGAGAGGTGAAGAATGTAAGTGTGCGTGCGTGTGTGTGTGAGTGTGTGTGTATGTGTGTGTCCCTTCGGCTCGCAGAGATAAGAAAACAGCTGTGGCAAGAAGGCCATGCTTGTCGTAAGAGGCGACTAATTGGTAGGAGTCGAGAGGTGAAGAGTGTAATTGTGTGTGTGTGTATGTGTGTGCGTGTGTGTGCGCGTGTGTGTGTGCGTGTGTGCGTGCTTGTGTGTGTGAGTGTGTGTGTATGTGTGTGTGTGTGTGTCTCTTCGGCTCACAGAGATAAGAATACGGCCGAGGAAAGAAGGCCCTGCCTGACGTAAGAGGCGACTAATGGGTAGGAGTCGAGAGGTGAAGAGTGTATGTGTGTGTGTGTGTATGTGTGTGCGTGTGTGTTTGCGTGTGTGAGTGTGTGTGTGTATGTGTGTGTGTCCGTTAGGCTTGCAGAGATAAGAACACGGCCGAGGAAAGAAGGCCCTGCCTGACGTAAGAGGCGACTAATGGGAAGGAGTCGAGAGGTAAAGAGTGTATGTGTGTGTGTGTGTATGTGTGTGTCAGTTAGGCTTGCAGAGATAAGAATACGGCCGAGGCAAGAAGGCCCTGCCTCTTGTAAGGGGCGACTAATAGGTAGGAGTCGAGGGGTGAAGAGTGTATGTGTGTGTGCGTGTGTGTGTGCGTGTGTGAGTATGTGTGTGTGTCCGTTCGGCTTGCAGAGATAAGAACACGGCCGAGGAAAGAAGGCCCTGCCTGACGTAAGAGGCGACTAATGGGTAGGAGTCGAGAGGTGAAGAGTGTATGTGTGTGTGTGTGTATGTGTGTGCGTGTGTGTTTGCGTGTGTGAGTGTGTGTGTGTATGTGTGTGTGTCCGTTAGGCTTGCAGAGATAAGAATACGGCCAAGGCAAGAAGGGCCTGCCTCTTGTAAGGGGCGACTAATAGGTAGGAATCAAGAGGTGAAGAGTGTATGTGTGTGTGCGTGTGTGCGTGTGTGTGTGTGGGTGTATGTGTGTGTGCGTGTGTGCGTGCGTGTGTGTGTGTCTGTGAGTGTGTGTGTGTATGTGTGTCCCTTCGGCTCGCAGAGAAAAGAAAACAGCGGTGGCAAGAATGCCATGCCTGTCGTAAGAGGTGACTAATGGGTAGGAGTCGAGAGGTGAAGAGTGTATGTGTGTGTGCGTGTGTGTGTGTTGGTGCGTATGTGAGTGTGTGTGTATGGGTATGTGTGTCCGTTCGGCTTGCACAGATAAGAATACGGCCGTGACAAGAAGGCCATGCTTGTCGTAATTAGCGGCTAATGGGTAGGAGTCGAGAGGTGAAGAGTGTATGTGTGTGTGTGCGTGTGTGTTTGCGTGTGTGAGTGTGTGTGTATGTGTGTGTGTCCGTTAGGCTTGCAGAGATAAAATACGGCCAAGGCAAGAAGGCCCTGCCTCTTGTAAGGGGCGACTAATGTGTAGGAATCGAGAGGTGAAGAGTGTATGTGTGTGTGCGTGTGTGCGTGTGTGTGTGTGTGAGTGTATGTGTGTGTGCGTGTGTGCGTGCGTGTGTGTGTCTGTGAGTGTGTGTGTGTGTGTATGTGTGTCCCTTCGGCTCGCAGAGAAAAGAAAACAGCGGTGGCAAGAATGCCATGCCTGTCGTAAGAGGTGACTAATGGGTAGGAGTCGAGAGGTGAAGAGTGTATGTGTGTGTGCGTGTGTGTGTGTTTGTGCGTTTGTAAGTGTGTGTGTATGTATGTAAGTGTCCGTTCGGCTCGCAGAGATTAGAATACGGTCGAGGCAAGAAGGACATGCCTGTGGTAAAAGGCGACTAATAGGTAGGAGTCGAGAGGTGAAGAGTGTATTTGTGTGTGTGTGTGTGTGTGCGTGCGTGTGTGTGTGAGTGTGTGTATCCGTTCGGCTTGCAGAGATAAGAATACGGCCGGGGCAAGAAGGCCCTGCCTCTCGTAAGAGGCGACCAAAAGGGAGGAGTCGAGAGGTGAATAGTGTATGTGTGTGTGTGTGACTGTGTGTGTGTCCGCTCGGCTCGCAGAGATAAAAATACGGCCGTGGCAAGAAGGCCCTGCCTGTCTTAAGAGGCGACCAATGGATAGGAGTCGAGAGGTGGAAAGTGTGTGCGTGTGCGTGTGTGCGTGTGTGTGTGCGTGTGTGTGTGAGTGTGTGTGTGTCCGTTCGGCTCGCAGAGATAAGAACACGGCCGTAGCAAAAAGTCCCTGAATGTCGTAAGAGGCGACTAATGGGTAGGAGTCGAGAGGTGGAGCGTGTATGTGTGTGTGTGTGTGCGAGTGTGTGTGTGTGTGTGTGTGTCTGTTCGGCTCGCAGAGATAAGAATACGTCCGTGGCAAGAAGGCCCTGCCTGTTGTAAGAGCAGAATAATGGGTAGGAGTCGAGGGGTGAAGAGTGTATGTGTGTGTGTTTGTGTGCGTGTGTGCGTGCGTGTGTGAGTGTGTGTGTGAGTGTGTGTGTGTCAGTGTGTGTGTGTCCGGTCGGCTCGCAGAGATATGAACACGGCCGTGGCAAAAAGGCTCTGCCTGTCGTAAGAGGAGAATAATGGGTAGGAGTCGAGAGGTGAAGAGTGTATGTGTGTGTGTGTGTGCGCGCGTGTGTGTGTGTGTATGTGTATGTGTGTGTGTGCGTGTCTCTTCTGCTCGCAGAGGTACGAATACGGCCGTGGCAAGAAGGCCATGCCTGCTGTAAGGAGCAACTAATGGGTAGGAATCGAGAGTTGAAGAGTGTACCTGTGTGTAAGTGTGTGTGTGTGTGCGTGTGTGAGTGTATGTGTGTGTGTGTCCGTTCGGCTTGCAGAGATAAGAATACAGCCGTGGCAAGAAGGCCCTGCCTGTCGTTTAGAAGAGTTTAGGTGTGTGTGTGTGGTTGTGAGTGTGTGTGTGTGGTTGTGAGTGTGTGTGTGTGTGTGTGTCTGTATGGCTCGCAGAAGTAAAAACACGGCCGTGGCAAAAAGGCCATGCCTGTCGTAAGAGACGACTAATGGGTAGGAGTCGAGAGGTGAAGAGTGTATGTGTGTGTGTGTGTGTGTGCGTGTGTGCGTGTGTGAGTGTGTGTGTGTGTCCGTTGGCTCGCAGAGATAAGAATACGGCCGTGGCAAGAAGCCCTGCCTGTCGTAAGAGGCGACTAATGGGTAGGAGTCGAGAGGTGAAGAGTGTATGTGTGTGTCTGTGTGTGCGTGTGTGTGTGAGTGTGTGTGTGTGTGCGTGTGTGAGTGTGTGTGTATGTATGTGTGTCCGTTCGGCCTGCATAGGTAAGAATACAGCCGAGGCAAGAAGGCCCTGCCTGTCGTAAGGTGCGAGTAATAGGTAGGAGTCGAGAGGTGAAGAGTGTAGGTGTGTGTGTGTGTGTGTGTGAATGTGTATGTGTGTCTGTATGGCTCGCAACGATAAGAACACGGCCGTGGCAAAAAGGCTCTGCCTGTCGAAAGAGGCGTATAATGGGTAGGAGTGGAGAGGTGAAGAATTTATGTGTGTGTGTGTGTGTGTGCATGTGTGTGTGCGTGTGTGAGTGTGGGTGTATGTATGTGTGTCCGTTCGGCTTGCAGTGATAAGAACACAGCCGAGGCAAGAAGTCCCTGCCTGTCGTAAGGGGCGAGTAATAGGTAAGAGTCGAGAGTTGAAGAGTTTAGGTGTGTGTGTGTGTGTGTGAGTGTGTGTGTGTGTGTCTGTATGGCTCGCAGAGATAAAAACACGGCCGTGGCAAAAAGGCCCTGCCTGTCTTAAGAGACGACTAATGGGTAGGAGTCGAGAGGTGAAGAGTGTATGTGTGTGTGCGTCTGTGCGTGTGTGAGTGTGTGTGTGTGTGTGTGTCCGTTCGGCTCGCAGAGATAAGAATACGGCCGTGGCAAGAAGGCCCTATCTGTCGTAGGAGGCGACTAATGGGTAGGAGTCGAAAGGTGAAGAGTGTATGTGTGTGTGTGTGCGTGTGTGTGTGTGTGTGTGAGTGTGTGTGTGTGTGTGTGTGTGTGCGTGTGTGAGTGTGTGTGTATGTATGTGTGTCCGTTCGGCCTGCAGAGATAAGAATACAGCCGAGGCAAGAAGGCCCTGCCTGTCGTAAGGGGCGAGTAATAGGTAGGAGTCGAGAGGTGAAGAGTGTATGTGTGTGTGTGCGTGTGTGCGTGTGTGTGCTTGTGTGAGTGTGTGTGTGTCCGGTCGTCTCGCAGAGATAAGAACACGGCCGTGGCAACAAGGCCCTGCCTGTCGTAAGAGGCGACTAATGGGTACGAGTCGAGAGGTGAAGAGTGTATGTGTGTGTGCGTGTGTGCGTGTGTGTGGTGTGTGAGTGTGTGTGTGTATTTGTGTGTGTGAGTGTGTGTGTGTCCAGTAGGCTCGCAGAGATAAGAACACGGCCGTGGCAAGAAGGCCCTGCCTGTTGTCAGAGGCGACTAATGGGTAGGAGTCGAGTGCTGAAGAGTGTATATGTGTGTGTGTGCGTGTGTGCGTGTGTGTGCGTGTGTGAGTGTGTGTGTATGTTTGTGTGTCCGTTTGGATTGCAGAGATAAGAATACGGCCAAGGCAAGAAGACCCTGCCTTTTGTAAGGGGCGACTAATAGGTAGGAGACGAGAGGTGAAGAGTGTATGTGTGTATCCGTGTGTGCGTGTGTGTGTGCGTGTGTGAGTATGTGTGTGTGTCCGTTTGGCTTGCAGAGATAAGAATACGGCCGAGGCAAGAAGGCCCTGCCTCTTGTAAGGGGCGACTAATAGGTAGGAGTCGAGAGGTGAAGAGTGTATGTGTGCGTGCGTGTGTGCGTGTGTGTGTGAGTGTGTGTGTATGTGTATGTGTGTCCCTTTGGCTCGCAGAGATAAGAAATCAGCGGTTTCAAGAAGGCCATGCCTGTCGTAAGAGGTGACTAATGGGTAGGAGTCGAGAGGTGAAGAGTGTATGTGTGTGTGTGTGCGTGTGTGCGTGTGTGTGTGCGTGTGTGAGTGTGTGTGTGTCCGGTCGGCTCGCAGAGATAAGAACACGTCCGAGCCAAGAAGGCCCTGCCTGTCGTAAGCGGTGACTAATGGGTAGAAGTCGAGAGGTGAAGAGTGTATGTGTGTGTGTGTGCGTGTGTGCGTGTGTGTGCTTGTGTGAGTGTATGTGTGTCCGGTCGTCTCGCAGAGATAAGAAAACAGCCGTGGCAAGAAGGCCTTGCCAGTCTTAAGGGGCGACTAATGGGTAGGAGTCGAGAGGTGAAGAGTGTATGTGTACGTGCGTGTGTGTGTGAATGTGTGTGTGTATGTGTGTGTATGTGTGTGTGTCCCTTCTGCTCGCAGAGATAAAAATACAGCCGTGACAAGAAGGCCATGCCTGTCGTAAGAGGCGACTAATGGGTAGGAGTCGAGAGGTGAAGATTGTGTGTGTGTGTGCGTGTGTGCGTGTGTGTGTGAGTATATGTGTGTATATGTGTGTGTGTATACCTTTGGCTCGCAGAGATAAGAATACGTCCGTGGCAAGAAGGCCATGCTTGCTGTAAGGAGCGACTAATTGGTAGGAGTCGAGATGTGAAGCGTGTATGTGTGTGTGTGTGTGTGCAAGTGTGTGTGTGTGTCCGTTCGGCTCGCAGAGATAGAAATACGTCTGTGGCAAGAAGGCCCTGCCTGTCTTACGAGGCGACTAATGGATAGGAGTCGAGAGGTTTGGAGTGTGTGCGTGTGCGTGTGCGTGTGTGCGTGTATGCCTGTGAGCGTGTGTTTGTGTGTGCGTGTGTGTGTGTCCGTTCGGCTTGCAGAGATAAGAACACCGCCGTGGCAAGAAGGCCCTGCTTGTCGTAAGAGGCGACTAATGGGTAGGAGTCGAGAGGTGAAGAGTGTATGTGTGTGTGAGTGTGCGTGTGTGCGTGTGTGTGCGTGTGTGAGTGTGTGTGTGTATTTGTGTGTGTGAGTGTGTGTGTCCAGTCGGCTCGCAGAGATAAGAACACGGCTGTGGCAAGAAGGCCCTGCCTGTCGTAAGAGGCATGTGCGTGTGTGTGCGTGTGTGTGCGTGTGTAAGTGTGTGTGTATGTGTGTGTGTCTGTTTGGCTTGCAGAGATAAGAATACGGCCGTGGCAAAAAGGCTCTGCCTGTGGAAAGAGGCGTATAATGGGTAGGAGTGGAGAGGTGAAGAATTTATGTGTGTGTGTGTGTGTGTGTGTGTGCATGTGTGTGTGCGTGTGTGAGTGTGGGTGTATGTATGTGTGTCCGTTCGGCTTGCAGTGATAAGAACACAGCCGAGGCAAGAAGTCCCTGCCTGTCGTAAGGGGCGAGTAATAGGTAAGAGTCGAGAGGTGAAGAGTTTAGGTGTGTGTGTGTGTGTGTGAGTGTGTGTGTGTGTGTCTGTATGGCTCGCAGAGATAAAAACACGGCCGTGGCAAAAAGGCCTTGCCTGTCTTAAGAGACGACTAATGGGTAGGAGTCGAGAGGTGAAGAGTGTATGTGTGTGTGCGTCTGTGCGTGTGTGAGTGTGTGTGTGTGTGTGTCTGTTCGGCTCGCAGAGATAAGAATAC
The DNA here is from genome assembly GCF_040954645.1 of Diabrotica undecimpunctata. Taxonomy (NCBI): domain Eukaryota; kingdom Metazoa; phylum Arthropoda; class Insecta; order Coleoptera; family Chrysomelidae; genus Diabrotica; species Diabrotica undecimpunctata. The sequence goes on along the minus strand of NW_027311890.1, from coordinate 1,455,650 downwards.
GGCCATGGCAAGAAGGCCCTATCTGTCGTAGGAGGCGACTAATGGGTAGGAGTCGAAAGGTGAAGAGTGTATGTGTGTGTGTGTGCGTGTGTGTGTGTGTGTGTGTGAGTGTGTGTGTGTGTGTGTGTGTGTGTGTGCGTGTGTGAGTGTGTGTGTGTCCGGTCGGCTCGCAGAGATAAGAACACGTCCGTGCCAAGAAGGCCCTGCCTGTCGTAAGCGGTGACTAATGGGTAGACGTCGAGAGGTGAAGAGTGTATGTGTGTGTGTGTGTGCGTGTGTGCGTGTGTGTGCTTGTGTGAGTGTATGTGTGTCCGGTCGTCTCGCAGAGATAAGAAAACAGCCGTGGCAAGAAGGCCTTGCCAGTCTTAAGGGGCGACTAATGGGTAGGAGTCGAGAGGTGAAGAGTGTATGTGTGTGTGTGTGCGTGTGTGCGTGTGTGTGTGCGTGTGTGAGTGTGTGTGTGTCCGGTCGGCTCGCAGAGATAAGAACACGTCCGTGCCAAGAAGGCCCTGCCTGTCGTAAGCGGTGACTAATGGGTAGACGTCGAGAGGTGAAGAGTGTATGTGTGTGTGTGTGCGTGTGTGCGTGTGTGTGCTTGTGTGAGTGTATGTGTGTCCGGTCGTCTCGCAGAGATAAGAAAACAGCCGTGGCAAGAAGGCCTTGCCAGTCTTAAGGGGCGACTAATGGGTAGGAGTCGAGAGGTGAAGAGTGTATGTGTGCGTGCGTGTGTGTGTGAATGTGTGTGTGTATGTGTGTGTATGTGTGTGTGTCCCTTCTGCTCGCAGAGATAAAAATACAGCCGTGACAAGAAGGCCATGCCTGTCGTAAGAGGCGACTAATGGGTAGGAGTCGAGAGGTGAAGATTGTGTGTGTGTGTGCGTGTGTGCGTGTGTGTGTGAGTATGTGTGTGTATATGTGTGTGTGTATACCTTTGGCTCGCAGAGATAAGAATACGTCCGTGGCAAGAAGGCCATGCTTGCTGTAAGGAGCGACTAATTGGTAGGAGTCGAGATGTGAAGCGTGTATGTGTGTGTGTGTGTGTGTGCAAGTGTGTGTGTGTGTCCGTTCGGCTCGCAGAGATAGAAATACGTCTGTGGCAAGAAGGCCCTGCCTGTCTTACGAGGCGACTAATGGATAGGAGTCGAGAGGTTTGGAGTGTGTGCGTGTGCGTGTGCGTGTGTGCGTGTATGCCTGTGAGCGTGTGTTTGTGTGTGCGTGTGTGTGTGTCCGTTCGGCTTGCAGAGATAAGAACACCGCCGTGGCAAGAAGGCCCTGCTTGTCGTAAGAGGCGACTAATGGGTAGGAGTCGAGAGGTGAAGAGTGTATGTGTGTGTGAGTGTGCGTGTGTGCGTGTGTGTGCGTGTGTGAGTGTGTGTGTGTGTATTTGTGTGTGTGAGTGTGTGTGTCCAGTCGGCTCGCAGAGATAAGAACACGGCTGTGGCAAGAATGCCCTGCCCTTCGTAAGAGGCGTGTGCGTGTGTGTGCGTGTGTGTGCGTGTGTAAGTGTGTGTGTATGTGTGTGTGTCTGTTTGGCTTGCAGAGGTAAGAATACGGCCGAGGCAAGAAGGCCCTGCCTCTTGTATGGGGCGACTAATAGGTAGAAGTCGAGAGGTGAATAGTGTATGTGTGTGTGCGTGTGTGGGTGTGTGTGTGTGTTTGTGCGTGTGTAAGTGTGTGTGTATGTATGTGTGTGTCCATTCGGCTCGCAGAGATTAGAATACGGCCGAGGCAAGAAGGCCATGCCTGTCGTAAGAGGCGACTAATGGGTAGGAGTCGAGAGGTGAAGAGTGTATTTGTGTGTGTGTGTGTGTGCGTGTGTGTGCGTGTGTGCGTGCGTGTGTGTGTGAGTGTGTGTGTGTCCGTTCGGCTTGCAGAGATAAGCTTATGGCCGAGGCAAGAAGGCCCTGCCTGTCGTAAGTGGCGACTAATTGGTAGGAGTCGAGAGGTGAAGAGTGTATGTGTGTGTGTGTGCGTGTGTGAGTGTGTGTGTGTCCGGTCGGCTCGCAGAGATAAGAACACGTCCGTGCCAAGAAAGCCCTGCCTGTCGTAAGCGGTGACTAATGGGTAGAAGTCGAGAGGTGAAGAGTGTATGTGTGTGTGTGTGCGTCTGCGTGTGTGCGTGTGTGTGCTTGTGTGAGTGTGTGTGTGTGTGTGTCCGGTCGTCTCGCAGAGATAAGAACAGGGCCGTGGCAAGAAGGCCCTGCCTGTCGTAAGAGGCGACTAATGGGTAGGAGTCGAGAGGTGAAGAGTGTATGTGTGTGTGCGTGTGTGTGTGTTTGTGCGTTTGTAAGTGTGTGTGTGTATTTGTGTGTGTGAGTGTGTGTGTGTCCAGTAGGCTCGCAGAGATAAGAACACGGCCGTGGCAAGAAGGCCCTGCCTGTCGTAAGAGGCGACTTATGGGTAGGAGTCGAGTGGTGAAGAGTGTATATGTGTGTGTGTGCGTGTGTGCGTGTGTGTGCGTGTGTGAGTGTGTGTGTATGTTTGTGTGTCCGTTTGGATTGCAGAGATAAGAATACGGCCAAGGCAAGAAGACCCTGCCTTTTGTAAGGGGCGACTAATAGGTAGGAGACGAGGGTTAAGAGTGTATGTGTGTATGCGTGTGTGCGTGTGTGTGTGCGTGTGTGAGTATGTGTGTGTGTCCGTTTGGCTTGCAGAGACAGGAATAGGGCCGAGGCAAGAAGGCCCTGCCTCTTGTAAGGGGCGACTAATAGGTAGGAGTCGAGAGGTGAAGAGTGTATGTGTGTGTGCGTGTGTGTGTGTGAGTGTATGTGTGTGTGCGTGTGTGTTCGTGTGTGTGTGTGTGTGAGTGTGTGTGTGTGTATGTTTGTGTGTGTGTCCCTTCGGCTCGCAGAGATAAGAAAAAAGCGGTGGCAAGAAGGACATGCCTGTCGTAAGGGGCGACTAATGGGTAGGAGTCGAGAGGTGAAGAGTGTATGTGTGCGTGCGTGTGTGCGTGTGTGTGTCAGTGTGTTTGTATGTGTATGTGTGTCCCTTCGGCTCGCAGAGATAAGAAATCAGCGGTTTCAAGAAGGCCATGCCTGTCGTAAGAGGTGACTAATGGGTAGGAGTCGAGAGGTGAAAAGTGTATGTGTGTGTGTGTGTGTGTGTGTGAGTGTGTGTGTATGTGTGTGTCCCTTCGGCTCGCAGAGATAAGAAAACAGCGGTGGCAAGAAGGCCATACCTGTCGTAATGGGCGACTAATGGGTAGGAGTCGAGAGGTGAAGAATGTATGTGTGCGTGCGTGTGTGTGTGAGTGTGTGTGTATGTGTGTGTCCCTTCGGCTCGCAGAGATAAGAAAACAGCGGTGGCAAGAAGGCCATGCTTGTCGTAAGAGGCGACTAATTGGTAGGAGTCGAGAGGTGAAGAGTGTAATTGTGTGTGTGTGTGCGCGTGTGTGTGTGCGTGTGTGCGTACTTGTGTGTGTGAGTGTCTGTGTATGTGTGTGTGTGTGTGTCTCTTCGGCTCACAGAGATAAGAATACGGCCGAGGAAAGAAGGCCCTGCCTGACGTAAGAGGCGACTAATGGGTAGGAGTCGAGAGGTAAAGAGTGTATGTGTGTGTGTGTATGTGTGTGCGTGTGTGTTTGCGTGTGTGAGTGTGTGTGTGTATGTGTGTGTGTCCGTTAGGCTTGCAGACATAAGAACACGGCCGAGGAAAGAAGGCCCTGCCTGACGTAAGAGGCGACTAATGGGTTGGAGTCGAGAGGTGAAGAGTGTATGTGTGTGTGTGTGTATGTGTGTGTCAGTTAGGCTTGCAGAGATAAGAATACGGCCGAGGCAAGAAGGCCCTGCCTCTTGTAAGGGGCGACTAATAGGTAGGAGTCGAGGGGTGAAGAGTGTATGTGTGTGTGCGTGTGTGTGTGCGTGTGTGAGTATGTGTGTGTGTCCGTTCGGCTTGCAGAGATAAGAACACGGCCGAGGAAAGAAGGCCCTGCCTGCCGTAAGAGGCGACTAATGGGTAGGAGTCGAGAGGTGAAGAGTGTATGTGTGTGTGTGTGTATATGTGTGCGTGTGTGTTTGCGTGTGTGAGTGTGTGTGTGTATGTGTGTGTGTCCGTTAGGCTTGCAGAGATAAGAATACGGCCAAGGCAAGAAGGCCCTGCCTCTCGTAAGAGGCGACCAAAAGGGAGGAGTCGAGAGGTGAATAGTGTATGTGTGTGTGTGACTGTGTGTGTGTCCGCTCGGCTCGCAGAGATAAAAATACGGCCGTGGCAAGAAGGCCCTGCCTGTCTTAAGAGGCGACCAATGGATAGGAGTCGAGAGGTGGAAAGTGTGTGCGTGTGCGTGTGTGCGTGTGTGTGTGCGTGTGTGTGTGAGTGTGTGTGTGTCCGTTCGGCTCGCAGAGATAAGAACACGGCCGTAGCAAAAAGTCCCTGAATGTCGTAAGAGGCGACTAATGGGTAGGAGTCGAGAGGTGGAGCGTGTATGTGTGTGTGTGTGTGTGTGCGAGTGTGTGAGTATGTGTGTGTGTCCGTTCGGCTTGCAGAGATAAGAACACGGCCGAGGAAAGAAGGCCCTGCCTGACGTAAGAGGCGACTAATGGGTTGGAGTCGAGAGGTGAAGAGTGTATGTGTGTGTGTGTGTATGTGTGTGTCAGTTAGGCTTGCAGAGATAAGAATACGGCCGAGGCAAGAAGGCCCTGCCTCTTGTAAGGGGCGACTAATAGGTAGGAGTCGAGGGGTGAAGAGTGTATGTGTGTGTGCGTGTGTGTGTGCGTGTGTGAGTATGTGTGTGTGTCCGTTCGGCTTGCAGAGATAAGAACACGGCCGAGGAAAGAAGGCCCTGCCTGCCGTAAGAGGCGACTAATGGGTAGGAGTCGAGAGGTAAAGAGTGTATGTGTGTGTGTGTATGTGTGTGCGTGTGTGTTTGCGTGTGTGAGTGTGTGTGTGTATGTGTGTGTGTCCGTTAGGCTTGCAGACATAAGAACACGGCCGAGGAAAGAAGGCCCTGCCTGACGTAAGAGGCGACTAATGGGTTGGAGTCGAGAGGTGAAGAGTGTATGTGTGTGTGTGTGTATGTGTGTGTCAGTTAGGCTTGCAGAGATAAGAATACGGCCGAGGCAAGAAGGCCCTGCCTCTTGTAAGGGGCGACTAATAGGTAGGAATCAAGAGGTGAAGAGTGTATGTGTGTGTGCGTGTGTGCGTGTGTGTGTGTGGGTGTATGTGTGTGTGCGTGTGTGCGTGCGTGTGTGTGTGTCTGTGAGTGTGTGTGTGTATGTGTGTCCCTTCGGCTCGCAGAGAAAAAAAAACAGCGGTGGCAAGAATGCCATGCCTGTCGTAAGAGGTGACTAATGGGTAGGAGTCGAGAGGTGAAGAGTGTATGTGTGTGTGCGTGTGTGTGTGTTTGTGCGTATGTGAGTGTGTGTGTATGGGTATGTGTGTCCGTTCGGCTTGCAGAGATAAGAATACGGCCGTGACAAGAAGGCCATGCTTGTCGTAATTAGCGGCTAATGGGTAGGAGTCGAGATGTGAAGAGTGTATGTGTGTGTGTGCGTGTGTAATTGCGTGTGTGAGTGTGTGTGTATGTGTGTGTGTCCGTTAGGCTTGCAAAGATAAAATACGGCCAAGGCAAGAAGGCCCTGCCTCTTGTAAGGGGCGACTAATGTGTAGGAATCGAGAGGTGAAGAGTGTATGTGTGTGTGCGTGTGTGCGTGTGTGTGTGTGTGAGTGTATGTGTGTAAGTGTATGTGTGTGTGTGCGTGTGTGCGTGCGTGTGTGTGTCTGTGAGTGTGTGTGTGTGTGTATGTGTGTCCCTTCGGCTCGCAGAGAAAAGAAAACAGCGGTGGCAAGAATGCCATGCCTGTCGTAAGAGGTGACTAATGGGTAGGAGTCGAGAGGTGAAGAGTGTATGTGTGTGTGCGTGTGTGTGTGTTTGTGCGTTTGTAAGTGTGTGTGTATGTATGTAAGTGTCCGTTCGGCTCGCAGAGATTAGAATACGGTCGAGGCAAGAAGGACATGCCTGTCGTAAAAGGCGACTAATAGGTAGGAGTCGAGAGGTGAAGAGTGTATTTGTGTGTGTGTGTGTGTGTGAGTGTGTGTATCCGTTCGGCTTGCAGAGATAAGAATACGGCCGGGGCAAGAAGGCCCTGCCTCTCGTAAGAGGCGACCAAAAGGGAGGAGTCGAGAGGTGAATAGTGTATGTGTGTGTGTGACTGTGTGTGTGTCCGCTCGGCTCGCAGAGATAAAAATACGGCCGTGGCAAGAAGGCCCTGCCTGTCTTAAGAGGCGACCAATGGATAGGAGTCGAGAGGTGGAAAGTGTGTGCGTGTGCGTGTGTGCGTGTGTGTGTGCGTGTGTGTGTGAGTGTGTGTGTGTCCGTTCGGCTCGCAGAGATAAGAACACGGCCGTAGCAAAAAGTCCCTGAATGTCGTAAGAGGCGACTAATGGGTAGGAGTCGAGAGGTGGAGCGTGTATGTGTGTGTGTGTGTGTGTGCGAGTGTGTGTGTGTGTGTGTGTGTGTGTGTGTGTCTGTTCGGCTCGCAGAGATAAGAATACGTCCGTGGCAAGACGGCCCTGCCTGTCGTAAGAGCAGAATAATGGGTAGGAGTCGAGGGGTGAAGAGTGTATGTGTGTGTGTTTGTGTGCGTGTGTGCGTGCGTGTGTGAGTGTGTGTGTGAGTGTGTGTGTGTCAGTGTGTGTGTATCCGGTCGGCTCGCAGAGATATGAACACGGCCGTGGCAAAAAGGCTCTGCCTGTCGTAAGAGGAGAATAATGGGTAGGAGTCGAGAGGTGAAGAGTGTATGTGTGTGTGTGCGCGCGTGTGTGTGTGTGTATGTGTATGTGTGTGTGTGTGTGTGCGTGTCTCTTCTGCTCGCAGAGGTACGAATACGGCCGTGGCAAGAAGGCCATGCCTGCTGTAAGGAGCAACTAATGGGTAGGAATCGAGAGTTGAAGAGTGTACCTGTGTGTGAGTGTGTGTGTGTGTGCGTGTGTGAGTGTATGTGTGTGTGTGTCCGTTCGGCTTGCAGAGATAAGAATACAGCCGTGGCAAGAAGGCCCTGCCTGTCGTTTATAAGAGTTTAGGTGTGTGTGTGTGGTTGTGAGTGTGTGTGTGTGGTTGTGAGTGTGTGTGTGTGTGTGTCTGTATGGCTCGCAGAAGTAAAAACACGGCCGTGGCAAAAAGGCCCTGCCTGTCGTAAGAGACGACTAATGGGTAGAAGTCGAGAGGTGAAGAGTGTATGTGTGTGTGTGTGTGTGTGTGTGTGCGTGTGTGCGTGTGTGAGTGTGTGTGTGTGTTCGTTGGCTCGCAGAGATAAGAATACGGCCGTGGCAAGAAGCCCTGCCTGTCGTAAGAGGCGACTAATGGGTAGGAGTCGAGAGGTGAAGAGTGTATGTGTGTCTGTGTGTGCGTGTGTGTGTGAGTGTGTGTGTGCGTGTGTGAGTGTGGGTGTATGTATGTGTGTCCGTTCGGCCTGCATAGGTAAGAATACAGCCGAGGCAAGAAGGCCCTGCCTGTCGTAAGGTGCGAGTAATAGGTAGGAGTCGAGAGGTGAAGAGTGTAGGTGTGTGTGTGTGTGTGAATGTGTATGTGTGTCTGTATGGCTCGCAAAGATAAGAACACGGCCGTGGCAAAAAGGCTCTGCCTGTCGAAAGAGGCGTATAATGGGTAGGAGTGGAGAGGTGAAGAATTTATGTGTGTGTGTGTGTGTGTGTGTGCATGTGTGTGTGCGTGTGTGAGTGTGGGTGTATGTATGTGTGTCCGTTCGGCTTGCAGAGATAAGAACACAGCCGAGGCAAGAAATCCCTGCCTGTCGTAAGGGGCGAGTAATAGGTAAGAGTCGAGAGGTGATGAGTTTAGGTGTGTGTGTGTGTGTGAGTGTGTGTGTGTGTGTCTGTATGGCTCGCAGAGATAAAAACACGGCCGTGACAAAAAGGCCCTGCCTGTCTTAAGAGACGACTAATGGGTAGGAGTCGAGAGGTGAAGAGTGTATGTGTGTGTGCGTCTGTGCGTGTGTGAGTGTGTGTGTGTGTGTCCGTTCGGCTCGCAGAGATAAGAATACGGCCGTGGCAAGAAGGCCCTATCTGTCGTAGGAGGCGACTAATGGGTAGGAGTCGAAAGGTGAAGAGTGTATGTGTGTGTGTGCGTGTGTGTGTGTGTGTGAGTGTGTGTGTGTGTGCGTGTGTGAGTGTGTGTGTATGTATGTGTGTCCGTTCGGCCTGCAGAGATAAGAATACAGCCGAGGCAAGAAGGCCCTGCCTGTCGTAAGGGGCGAGTAATAGGTAGGAGTCGAGAGGTGAAGAGTGTATGTGTGTGTGTGCGTGTGTGCGTGTGTGTGCTTGTGTGAGTGTGTGTGTGTGTCCGGTCGTCTTGCAGAGATAAGAACACGGCCGTGGCAACAAGGCCCTGCCTGTCGTAAGAGGCGACTAATGGGTACGATTCGAGAGGTGAAGAGTGTATGTGTGTGTGCGTGTGTGCGTGTGTGTGGTGTGTGAGTGTGTGTGTGTATTTGTGTGTGTGAGTGTGTGTGTGTCCAGTAGGCTCGCAGAGATAAGAACACGGCCGTGGCAAGAAGTCTCTGCCTGTTGTCAGAGGCGACTAATGGGTAGGAGTCGAGTGCTGAAGAGCGTATATGTGTGTGTGCGTGTGTGCGTGTGTGTGCGTGTGTGAGTGTGTGTGTATGTTTGTGTGTCCGTTTGGATTGCAGAGATAAGAATACGGCCAAGGCAAGAAGACCCTGCCTTTTGTAAGGGGCGACTAATAGGTAGGAGACGAGAGGTGAAGAGTGTATATGTATGCGTGTGTGCGTGTGTGTGCGTGTGTGAGTATGTGTGTGTGTCCGTTTGGCTTGCAGAGATAAGAATACGGCCGAGGCAAGAAGGCCCTGCCTCTTGTAAGGGGCGACTAATAGGTAGGAGTCGAGAGGTGAAGAGTGTATGTGTCTGTGTGTATGTGTGTGTGTGTTCGTTTGGCTTGCAGAGATAAGAATACGGCCGAGGCAAGAAGGCCCTGCCTGTCTTAAGAGGCGACTAATGGATAGGAGTCGAGAGGTGAAGAGTGTATGTGTGTGTGCGCGCGTGTGTGTGTGTGTGCCTGTGTGCGTGTGTTTGTCTGTGCGTGTGTGTGTGTGTCCGTTCGGCTCGCAGAGATAAGAATGCGTTCGTGGCAAGAAGGCCCTGCCTGTCTTAAGAGGCGACTAATGGATAGGAGTCGAGAGGTGGAGAGTGTGTGCGTGTGCGTGTACGTGTGCGTGTGTGCGTGTGTGCCTGTGTGCGTGTGTTTGTGTGTGCGTGTGTGTGTGTCCGGTCGGCTCGCTGAAATGAGAACACGGCCGTGGCAAGAAGGCCCTGCCTGTCGTAAGAGGCGACTAATGGGTAGGAGTCGAGAGGTGAAGAGTGTATGTGTGTGTGTACGTGTGTGCGTGTGTGTGTGCGTGTGTGAGTATGTGTGTGTGTCCGTTCGGGTTGCAGAGATAAGAATACGTCCGTGGCAAGAAGTCCCTGAATGTCGTAAGAGGCGACTAATGGGTAGGAGTCGAGAGGTTAAGAGTGTATGTGTATGTGTGTGTGCGTGTGTGGGTGTGTGTGTGTTTGTGCGTGTGTAAATATGTGTTTGTATGTATGTGTGTGTCCATTCGGTTCGCAAAGATTAGAATACGGCCGAGGCAAGAAGGCCCTGCCTCTTGTAAGGGGCGACTAATAGGTAGGAGTCGAGAGGTGAATAGTGTATGTGTATGTGTGTGTGCGTGTGTGGGTGTGTGTGTGTTTGTGCGTGTGTAAATGTATGTGTGTATGTATGTGTGTGTCCATTCGGTTCGCAGAAATTAGAATACGGCCGAGGCAAGAAGGCCATGCCTGTCGTAAGAGGCGACTAATGGGTAGGAGTCGAGAGGTGAAAAGTGTATTTGTGTGTGTGCGTGTGTGTGCGTGTGTGCGTGCTTGTGTGTGTGAGTGTGTGTGTGTATGTGTGTGTGTCCGTTTGGCTTGCAGAGATAAGAATACGGCCGAGGCAAGAAGGCCCTGCCTGTCTTAAGAGGCGACTAATGGATAGGAGTCGAGAGGTGAAGAGGGTGTGCGTGTGCGTGTACGTGTGCGTGTGTGCGTGTGTGCCTGTGTGCGTGTGTTTGTCTGTGCGTGTGTGTGTGTGTCCGTTCGGCTCGCAGAGATAAAAATACGTCCGTGGCAAGAAGGCCCTGCCTGTCTTAAGAGGCGACTAATGGATAGGAATCGAGAGGTGGAGAGTGTGTGCGTGAGCGTGTGCGTTTGCGTGTGTGCGTTTGTGCCTGTGTGCGTGTGTTTGTGTGTGCGTGTGTGTGTGTGTCCGGTCGGCTCGCTGAAATGAGAACACGGCCGTGGCAAGAAGGCCCTGCCTGTCGTAAGAGGCGACTAATGGGTAGGAGTCGAGAGGTTAAGAGTGTATGTGTATGTGTGTGTGTTTGTGCGTGTGTAAATATGTGTGTGTATGTATGTGTGTGTCCATTCGGTTCGCAGAGATTAGAATACGGCCGAGGCAAGAAGGCCCTGCCTCTTGTAAGGGGCGACTAATAGGTAGGAGTCGAGAGGTGAATAGTGTATGTGTATGTGTGGGTGCGTGTGTGGGTGTGTGTGTGTTTGTGCGTGTGTAAATGTGTGTGTGTATGTAGGTATGTGTCCATTCGGCTTGCAGAGATAAGAATACGGCCGAGGCAAGAAGGCCCTGCCTGTCTTAAGAGGTGACTAATGGATAGGAGTCGAGAGGTGGAGAGTGTGTGCGTGTGCGTGTGCGTGTGCGTGTGTGCGTGTGTGTGTGTGCGTGTGAGCGTGCGTGTGTGTTTGAGTGTGTGTGTATGTCCGTTCGGCTCGCAGAGATAAGAACATGGCCGTAGCAAGAAGGCCCTGCCTGTTATAAGAAGCGACTAATGGGTAGGAGTCGAGAGGTAAAGAGTGTATGTGTGTGTGCGTGTGTGCGTGTGTGTGTGCGTGTGTGTATGTGTGTGTGTCCGTTCGGCTTGCAGAGATAAGAATACGGCTTAGGCAAGAAGGCCCTGCCTGTCTTAAGAGGTGACTAATGGATTGGAGTCGAGAGGTGGAGAGTGTGTGCGTGTGCGTATGCGTGTGCGTGTGAGTGTGCGTGTGCGTGTGTGCGTGTGTGTGTGTGTGTGCGTGTGTGAGTATGTGTGTGTGTCCGTTCGGCTTGCAGAGATAAGAATACGTCCGTGGCAAGAAGTCCCTGAATGTCGTAAGAGGCGACTAATGGGTAGGAGTCGAGAGGTTAAGAGTGTATGTGTGTGTGTGTGTGAGTGTGTGTGTGTCTGTTCGGCTTGCAGAGATAAGAACACGGCCGAGGCAAGAAGACCCTGCCCGTCGTGAGAGACGACTAATAGGTAGGAGTCGAGAGGTGAAGAATGTATGTGTGTGTGCGTATGTGCGTGTTTGTGTGTGTGAGTGTATGTGTGTGTGCGTGTGTGCGTGCGTGTGTGCGTGTGTGTGTGAGTGTGTGTGTATGTGTGTGTCCGTTTGGCTTGCAGAGATAAGAACACGGCCGTGGCAAGAAGTCCCTGCCTGTCGTAAGAGGAGAATAATGGGTAGGAGTCGAGAGGTGAAGAGTGTATGTGTGTGTGTGCGTGTGTGCGTACGTGTGTGAGTGTGTGTGTGAATGTGTGTGTGTGTCAGTGTGTGTGTCCGGTCGGCTCGCAGAGATAAGAACACGGCCGTAGCAAGAAGTCCCTGCCTGTCGTAAGAGGCGACTAATGAATAGGAGTCGAGAGGTGAAGAGTGTACGTGTCTTTGTGTGTGTGCGTGTGTTTGTGCGTGTGTGAGTATGTGTGTGTATTTGTGTGTGTGTGTCCGTTTGGCTTGCAGAGATATGAATACGGCCGAGGCAAGAAGGCCCTGCCTGTCTTAAGAGGCGACTAATGGATAGGAGTCGAGAGGTGGAGAGTGTGTGCGTGTGCGTGTACGTGTGCGTGTGTGCGTGTGTGCCTGTGTGCGTGTGTTTGTGTGTGCGTGTGTGTGTGTCCGTTCGGCTTGCAGAGATAAGAACACGGCCGTGGCAAGAAGTCCCTGCCTGTCGTAAGAGGAGAATAATGGGTAGGAGTCGAGAGGTGAAGAGTGTATGTGTGTGTTTGCGTGTGTGCGTACGTGTGTGAGTGTGTGTGTGAATGTGTGTGTGTGTGCCCGGTCGGCTCGCAGAGATAAGAACACGGCCGTGGCAAGAAGTCCCTGCCTGTCGTAAGAGGCGACTAATGAATAGGAGTCGAGAGGTGAAGAGTGTATGTGTCTTTGTGTGTGTGCGTGTGTTTGTGCGTGTGTGAGTATGTGTGTGTATTTGTGTGTGGGTGTGTGTCCGTTTGGCTTGCAGAGATAAGAATACGGCCGGGGCAAGAAGGCCCTGCCTCTCGTAAGAGGCGACTAAAAGGTAGGGGTCGAGAGGTGAAGAGTGTATGTGTGTGTGTGTGTGAGTGTGTGTGTTTGTCCGCTCGGCTCGCAGAGATAAGATTACGGCCGTGACAAGAAGGCCCTGCCTGTCTTAAGAGGCGGCTAATGGATATTAGTCGAGAGGTGGAGAGTGTGTGCGTGTGCGTGTGCGTGTGTGTGGGTGCGTGTGTGTGCGTGTGTGCGTGTGTGTGTGTGAGTGTGTGTGTGTCCGTTCGGCTCGCAGAGATAAGAACACGGCCGTGGCAAGAAGTCCCTGAATGTCGTAAGAGGCGACTAATGGGTAGGAGTCGAGAGGTAAAGCGTGTATGTGTGTGTATGTGTGTGTGCGAGTGTGTGTGTGTGTGTCCGTTTGGCACGCAGAGATAAGAACACGTCCGTAGCAAGAAGGCCCTGCCTGTCGTAAGAAACGACTAATGGGTAGGAGTCGAGAGGTGAAGAGTGTGTGCGTGTGCGTGTGTGTGTGTGTGTCCGTTCGGCTTGCAGAGATAAGAACACGGCCGTGGCAAGAAGTCCCTGCCTGTCGTAATAGGAGAATAATGGGTAGGAGTCGAAAGGTGAAGAGTGTATGTGTGTGTGTGCGTGTGTGTGTGTGTGTGTGTGCATGTGTGAGTATGTGTGTGTGTCCGTTCGGCTTGCAGAGATAAGAACACGGCCGTGGCAAGAAGTCCCTGCCTGTCGTAAGAGGAGAATAATGGGTAGGAGTCGAGAGGTGAAGAGTGTATGTGTGTGTGTGTGTGCGTGTGTGCGTGTGTGGGCGTGTGTGAATGTGTGTGTATGTGTGTGTGTCCGTTTGGCTTGCAGAGATAAGAATACGGCCGAGGCCAGAAGGCCCTGCCTCTTGTAAGGGTCAACTAAAAAGTAGGAGTCGAGAGGTGAAGAGTGTATGTGTGTGTGTGCGTGTGTTTGTGCGTGTGTGAGTATGTGTGTGTATTTGTGTGTGGGTGTGTGTCCGTTTGGCTTGCAGAGATAAGAATACGACCGAGGCAAGAAGGCTCTGCCTGTCGTAACAAACGACTAATGGGTAGGAGTCGAGAGGTGGAGAGTGTGTGCGTGTGCGTGTGTGTGTGTGTCCGTTCGGCTTCCAGAGATAAGAACACGGCCGTGGCAAGAAGTCCCTGCCTGTCGTAATAGGAGAATAATGGGTAGGAGTCGAGAGGTGAAGAGTGTATGTGTGTGTGTGCGTGTGTGTGTATGTGTGTGCATGTGTGAGTATGTGTGTGTGTCCGTTCGGCTTGCAGAGATAAGAACACGGCCGTGGCAAGAAGTCCCTGCCTGTCGTAAGAGGAGAATAATGGGTAGGAGTCGAGAGGTGAAGAGTGTATGTGTGTGTGTGTGTGCGTGTGTGCGTGTGTGGGCGTGTGTGAGTGTGTGTGTATGTGTGTGTGTCCGTTTGGCTTGCAGAGATAAGAATACGGCCGAGGCCAGAAGGCCCTGCCTCTTGTAAGGGTCAACTAAAAAGTAGGAGTCGAGAGGTGAAGAGTGTATGTGTGTGTGTGCGTGTGTGCGTGTGTGTGTGCGTGTGTGTGGGTGTGTGAGTATGTGTGTGTGTTAGTTTGGCTTGCAGAGATGAGAACACGACCGCGGCAAGAAGGCCCTGCTTATCGTAAGAGGCGACTAAAAGGTAGGAGTCGAGAGGTGAAGAGTGTATGTGTGTGTGCGTGTGTGCGTGTGTGTGTTTGTGCGTGTGTGAGTGTGTGTGTATAAGTGTGTGTGTCCGTTCGGCTTGCAGAGATATGAATACGGCCGGGGCAAGAAGGCCCTGCCTCTCGTAAGAGGCGACTAAAAGGTAGGGGTCGAGAGGTGAAGAGTGTATGTGTGTGTGAGTGTGTGTGTTTGTCCGCTCGACTCGCAGAGATAAGATTACGGCCGTGGCAAGAAGGCCCTGCCTGTCTTAAGAGGCGGCTAATGGATATTAGTCGAGAGGTGGAGAGTGTGTGCGTGTGCGTGTGCGTGTGCGTGTGTGTGTGTGCGTGTGTGTGCGTGTGTGCGTGTGTGTGTGTGAGTGTGTGTGTGTCCGTTCGGCTCGCAGAGATAAGAACACGGCCGTGGCAAGAAGTCCCTGAATGTCGTAAGAGGCGACTAATGGGTAGGAGTCGAGAGGTAAAGCGTGTATGTGTGTGTATGTGTGTGTGCGAGTGTGTGTGTGTGTGTCCGTTTGGCCCGCAGAGATAAGAACACGTCCGTAGCAAGAAGGCCCTGCCTGTCGTAAGAGGCGACTAATGGATAGGAGTCGAGAGGTGGAGAGTGTGTGCGTGTACGTGTGCGTGCGTGTTTAAGTGTGTGTGTATGTGAGTGTGTGAGTGTGTGTGTGTGCGGTCGGCTCGCAGAGATAAGAACACAGCCGTGGCAAGAAGGCCCTGCCTGTCGTAAGAGGCGAGTAATAAGTAGGAGTCGAGAGGTGAAGAGTGTATGTGTATGTGTGCGTGTGTACTTGTGTGTGTGCGTGTGTGAGTATGTGTGTGTGTTAGTTCGGCTTGCAGAAATAAGAACACGACCGAGGCAAGAAGGCCCTGCCTATCGTAAGAGGCGACTAATAGGTAGGAGTCGAGAGGTGAAGAGTGTATGTTTGTGTGCGTGTGTGCGTGTGTGTGTGCGTGTGTGAGTATGTGTGTGTGTCCGTTCGGCTTGCAGAGATAAGAATACGGCCGTGGCAAAAAGGCCATGCTTGCTGTAAGGAGCGACTAATTGGTAGTAGTCGATAGGTGAAGAGTGTATGTGTGTGTGCGTGTGTGCGTGTATGTGTGTTTGTGCGTGTGTGAGTGTGTGTGTATAAGTGTGTGTGTCCGTTCGGCTTGCAGAGATATGAATACGGTTGGGGCAAGAAGGCCCTGCCTCTCGTAAGAGGCGACTAAAAGGTAGGGGTCGAGAGGTGAAGAGTGTATGTGTGTGTGTGTGTGTAAGTGTGTGTGTTTGTCCGCTCGGCTCGCAGAGATAGGATTACGGCCGTGGCAAGAAGGCCCTGCCTGTCTTAAGAGGCGGCTAATGGATAGGAGTCGAGAGGTGAAGAGTTTGTGCGTGTGCGTGTGTGTGGGTGCGTGTGTGTGCGTGTGTGCGTGTGTTTGTGTGAGTCTGTGTGTGTCCGTTCGGCTCGCAGAGATAAGAACACGGCCGTGGCAAGAAGTCCCTGAATGTCGTAAGAGGCGACTAATGGGTAGGAGTCGAGAGGTGAAGCGTGTGTGTGTGTGTATGTGTGTGTGCGTGTGTGCGTGTGTGGGCGTGTGTGAGTGTGTGTGTATGTGTGTGTATCCGTTTGACTTGCAGAGATAAGAATACGGCCGAGGCCAGAAGGCCCTGCCTCTTGTAAGGGTCGACTAATAAGTAGGAGTCGAGAGGTGAAGAGTGTATGTGTGTGTGCGTGTGTGCGTGTGTGTGTGCGTGTGTGTGCGTGTGTGAGTATGTGTGTGTGTTAGTTTGGCTTGCAGAGATGAGAACACGACCGCGGCAAAAAGGCCCTGCTTATCGTAAGAGGCGACTTAAAGGTAGGAGTCGAGAGGTAAAGAGTGTATGTGTGTGTGCGTGTGTGCGTGTGTGTGTTTGTGCGTGTGTGAGTGTGTGTGTATATGTGTGTGTGTCCGTTCGGCTTGCAGAGATATGAATACGGCCGGGGCAAGAAGGCCCTGCCTCTCGTAAGAGGCGACTAAAAGGTAGGGGTCGAGAGGTGAAGAGTGTATATGTGTGTGTGTGTGTGTGAGTGTGTGTGTTTGTCCGCTCGGCTCGCAGAGATAAGATTACGGCCGTGGCAAGAAGGCCCTGCCTGTCTTAAGAGGCGTCTAATGGATAGGAGTCGAGAGGTGGAGAGTGTGTGCGTGTGCGTGTGCGTGTGTGTGGGTGCGTGTGTGTGCGTGTGTGTGTGTGAGTGTGTGTGTGTCCGTTCGGCTCGCAGAGATAAGAACACGGCCGTGGCAAGAAGTCCCTGAATGTCGTAAGAGGAGACTACTGGGTAGGAGTCGAGAGGTAAAGCGTGTATGTGTGTGTATGTGTGTGTGCGAGTGTGTGTGTGTGTGTCCATTTGGCCCGCAGAGATAAGAACACGTCCGTAGCAAAAAGGCCCTGCCTGTCGTAAGAGGCGACTAATGGATAGGAGTCGAGAGGTGGAGAGTGTGTGCGTGTACGTGTGCGTGCGTGTTTAAATGTGTGTGTGTATGTGAGTGTGTGAGTGTGTGTGTGTGCGGTCGGCTCGCAGAGATAAGAACACAGCCGTGGCAAGAAGGCCCTGCCTGTCGTAAGAGGCGAGTAATAAGTAGGAGTCGAGAGGTGAAGAGTGTATGTGTGTGTGTGCGTGTGTGTGTGCGTGTGTGAGTATGTGTGTGTGTTAGTTCGGCTTGCAGAAATAAGAACACGACCGAGGCAAGAAGGCCCTGCCTATCGTAAGAGGCGACTAATAGGTAGGAGTCGAGAGGTGACGAGTGTATGTTTGTGTGCGTATGTGCGTGTGTGTGTGCGTGTGTGAGTATGTGTGTGTGTCCGTTCGGCTTGCAGAGATAAGAATACGGCCGTGGCAAAAAGGCCATGCTTGCTGTAAGGAGCGACTAATTGGTAGTAGTCGATAGGTGAAGAGTGTATGTGTGTGTGCGTGTGTGCGTGTATGTGTGTTTGTGCGTGTGTGAGTGTGTGTATAAGTGTGTGTGTCCGTTCGGCTTGCAGAATTATGAATACGGCCGGGGCAAGAAGGCCCTGCCTCTCGTAAGAGGCGACTAAAAGGAAGGGGTCGAGGGGTGAAGAGTGTATGTGTGTATGTGTGTGAGTGTGTGTGTTTGTCCGCTCGGCTCGCAGAGATAAGATTACGGCCGTGGCAGAAGGCCCTGCCTGACTTAAGAGGTGGCTTATGGATAGGAGTCGAGAGGTGGAGAGTGTGTGCGTGTGCGTGTGCGTGTGTGTGGGTGCGTGTGTGTGCGTGTGTGCGTGTGTTTGTGTGAGTGTGTGTGTGTCCGTTCGGCTCGCAGAGATAAGAACACGGCCGTGGTAAGAAGTCCCTGAATGTCGTAAGAGGCGACTAATGGGTAGGAGTCGAGAGGTGAAGCGTGTATGTGTGTGTGCGAGTGTGTGTGTGTGTGACGCCGTTTGGCTCGCAGAGATAAGAACACGTCCGTAGCAAGAAGGCCCTGCCTGTCGTAAGAGGCGACTAATGGATAGGAGTCGAGAGGTGGAGAGTGTATGTTTGTGTGCGTGTGTGCGTGTGTGTGTGCGTGTGTGAGTATGTGTGTGTGTTAGTTCGGCTTGCAGAAATAAGAACACGACCGAGGCAAGAAGGCCCTGCCTATCGTAAGAGGCGACTAATAGGTAGGAGTCGAAAGGTGAAGAGTGTATGTTTGTGTGCGTGTGTGCGTGTGTGTGTGCGTGTGTGAGTATGTGTGTGTGTCCGTTCGGCTTGCAGTGATAAGAACACGGCCAAGGCAAGAAGGCCCTGCCTATCGTAAGAGGCGACTAATAGATAGGAGTTGAGAGGTGAAGAGTGTATGTTTGTGTGCGTGTGTGCGTGTGTGTGTGCGTGTGTGAGTATGTGTGTGTGTGTCCGTTCGGCTTGCAGTGATAAGAACACGGCCAAGGCAAGAAGGCCCTGCCTATCGTAAGAGGCGACTAATAGGTAGGAGTCGAGAGGTGAAGAATGTATGTGTGTGTGCGTGTGGGCGTGTTTGTGTGTGTGTGAGTGTATGTGTGTGTGCGTGTGTGCATGCGTGTGTGTGTGTGTTTGTGAGTGTGTGTGTATGTATGTGTGTGTGTCCCTTCAGCTCGCAGAGATAAGAAAAGAGCCGTGGCAAGAAAGCGATGCAAATCGTACGGGGCGACTAATGGATAGGA